>NC_134083.1:41479927-41782236 GCF_000715075.1 Nicotiana tabacum | reverse complement strand
AGGCAATATTGTGTTGATGATGGAGGTTCATACCACTTAGGTTTCAAGGATGAAAGGTTAGAACATGGGCAGTCATTTCCTGGAGATGGTAATTTTTCTGTTGGCAGGCAGAATTGGAACATAAAATTTAAGGATGCTACCGCTGCGGCTGAGTTTGCAGAACATACAAGCCTAGCTGCCAGAGCTGTTTCAGGACTTTCAAGGCAATATTGTGTTGATGATGGTGGTTGATGCCACTTAGGTTTCAAGGATGAAAGGTTTGAACATGGGCAAACATTTCCTGGAGATGGTAATGGTAATTTTTCTGTTGGCAGGCAGAATTGGAACATAAAATTTAAGGATGCTACCTCTGCTTCTCAAGCAACAGCTGACTTTGCAGAACATGCAACCTAGCTGCCAGAGCTGTTGTAGAACTTTCAAGGCAATATTGTGTTGATGATCGTGGTTCATGCCACTTAGGCTTCAAGGATGAAAGGTTGGAACATGGGCAATTATTTCCTGGAGATGGTAATGGTAATTGTTCTTTTGGTAGGCAGAATTGGAACATGAAATTTAAGTATGCTACCTCTACTGCTCATGCTGCGGCTGAGTTTGCAGAACATGAAAGCCTGACTGTCAGAGCTGTTGTAGAACTTTCAAGAAATTATTGTGCTGTTGATGGTGGCTCATGCCACTTAGGTTTAAAGGATGAAAGGTTGGAGCATGGGCAATCATTTCCTGGAGATGGTAATGGTAATTTTTCTGTTGGCAGGCAGAATTGGAACATGAAATTTAAGGATGCTACCGCTGCTGCTCAAGCAGTGGCTGAGTTTGCAGAACATGCATGCCTAGCTGCCAGAGCTGTTGTAGAACTTTCAAGGAAATATTGTGTTGATGATGGTGGTTCATGCCACTTAGGTTTCAAGGATGAAAGGTTGGAACATGGGCAATCATTTCCTAGAGATGGTAATGGTAATTTTTCTGTTGGTAGGAAGAATTGGAACATAAACTTTAAGGATGCTACCTCTGCTGGTCAAGCAGCGGCTGAGTTTGCAGAACATGCAAGCCTAGCTGCCAGAGCTGTTGTTGAACTTTCAAGGCAATATTGTGTTGATGGTAGTGGTTCATACCACTTAGGTTTCAAGGATAAAAGGTTGGAACATGGGCAGTCATTTTCAGGAGATGGTAATTTTTCTGTTGGCAGGCAGAATTGGAACATGAAATTTAAGGATGTAACCTCTGCTGCTCAAGCCGCGGCTGAGTTTGCAGAACATGCAAGCCTTGCTGCAAGAGCTATTGTAGGACTTTCAAGGCATTATTGTGTTGATGATGGTGGTTCATGCCACTTAGGTTTCAAGGATGAAAGGTTGGAACATGGGCAATCATTTCCTGGAGATGGTAATGGCAATTTTTCATTTGGCAGGCAGAATTGGAACATAAAATTTAAGGATGCTACCGTTGCTGCTCAAGAAGCGGCTGACTTTGCAGAACATGCAAGCCTAGCTGCCAGAGCTGTTGTAGAACTTTGAAGGCAATATTGTGTTGATGATGGAGGTTCATACCACTTTGGTTTCAAGGATGAAAGGTTGGAACATGGGCAGTCATTTCCTGGAGATGGTAATTTTTCTGTTGGTAGGCAGAATTGTAACATAAAGTTTAAGGATGCTACCGTTGCTGCTCAAGCTGCGGCTGAGTTTGCAGAACATGCAAGCCTAGCTGCCAGAGTGTTTTAGGACTTTCAAGGCAATATTGTGTTGATGATGGTGGTTGATGCCACCTAGGTTTCAAGGATGAAAGGTTTGAACATGGGCAATTATTTCCTTGAGATAGTTATGGTAATTTTTCTGTTGGCAAGAAGAATTGGAACATAAAATTTAAGGATGCTACCTCTGCTGCTCAAGAAACGACTGACTTTGCAGAACATGCAACCGAGCTGCCAGAGCTGTTGTAGAACTTTCAAGGCAATATTGTGTTGATGATCGTGGTTCATGCCACTTAGGCTTCAAGGATGAAAGGTTGGAACATGGGCAATTATTTCCTGGAGATGGTAATGGTAATTGTTCTTTTGGTAGGCAGAATTGGAACATGAAATTTAAGGATGATACCTCTACTGCTCATGCTGCGGCTGAGTTTGCAGAACATGCAAGCCTGACTGCCAGAGCTGTTGTAGAACTTTCAAGGAAATATTGTGTTGTTGATGGTGGCTCATGCCACTTAGGTTTCAAGGATAAAAGGTTGGAACATGGGCAATCATTTCCTGGAGATGGTAATCGTAATTTTTCTGTTGGCAGGCAGAATTGGAACATAAAATTTAAGGATGCTACCTCTGCTGCTCATGCAGCGGCTGAGTTTGCAGAACATGCAAGCCTAGCTGCCAGAGCTATTGTAGAACTTTCAAGGAAATATTGTGTTGTTGATGGTGGTTCATGCCACTTAGGTTTCAAGTATGAAAGGTTGGAACATGGGAAATCATTTCCTGGAGCTGGTAATGGTAATTTTTCTGTTGGCAGGCAGAATTGGAACATAAAATTTAAGGATGCTACCGCTGCTGCTCAAGCAGCGGCTGACTTTGCAGAACATGCAAGCCTAGCTGCCAGAGCTATTGTAGAACTTTCAAGGAAATATTGTGTTGTTGATGGTGGCTCATGCCACTTAGGTTTCAAGGATGAAAGGTTGGAGCATGGGCTATCATTTCCTGGAGATGGTAATGGTAATTTTTCTGTTGGCAGGCAGAATTGGAACATAAAATTTAAGGATGCTACCTCTGCTGCTCAAGCAGCGGCTGAGTTTGCAGAACATGCAAGCCTAGCTGGCAGAGCTGTTGTAGAACTTTCAAGGATATATTGTGTTGTTGATGGTGGTTCATGCCACTTATGTTTCAAGGATGAAAGGTTGGAACATGGGCAATCATTTCCTAGAGCTGGTAATGGTAATTTTTCTGTTGGCAGGCAGAATTGGAGCATAAAATTTAAGGATGCTACCGCTGCTGCTCAAGCAGCGGCTGACTTTGCAGAACATGCAAGCCTAGCTGCCAGAGCTGTTGTAGAACTTTCAAGGAAATATTGTGTTGATGATGGTGGCTCATGCCACTTAGGTTTCAAGGATGAAAGGTTGGAACACGGCCAATAATTTCCTAGAGATGGTAATGGTAATTTTTCTATTGGTAGGCAGAATTGGAACATGAAATTTAAGAATGTTACCTCTGTTGCTCAAGCAGCGGCTGAGTTTGCACAACATGCAAGCCTAGCTGCTAGAGCTGTTGTTGAACTTTCAAGGTAATATTGTGTTGATGATAGTGGTTCATACCACTTAGGTTTCAAGGATAAAAGGTTAGAACATGGGCAGTCATTTCCTGGAGATGGTAATTTTTCTATTGGCAGGCAGAATTGGAACATGAAATTTATGGATGTAACCTCTGTTGCTCAAGCTACGACTGAGTTTGCAGAACATGCAAGCCTAGTTGCGAGAGCTATTGTAGGACATTCAAGGCAATATTGTGTTGATAATGGTGGTTCTTGCCACTTAGGTTTCAAGGATGAAAGGTTGGAACATGGGCAATCATTTCCTCGAGATGGTAATGGTAATTTTTCTGTTGGCAAGCAAAATTGGAACATAAGATTTAAGGATGCTACCGATGCTGCTCAAGAAGCGGCTGACTTTGCAGAACATGCAAGCCTAGCTGCCAGAGCTGTTGTAGAACTTTGAAGGCAATATTGTGTTGATGATGGAGGTTTATACCACTTAGGTTTCAAGGATGAAAGGTTGGAACATGGGCAGTCATTTCCTGGAGATGGTAATTTTTCTGTTGGCATGCAGAATTGGAACATAAAATTTAAGGATGCTACCGCTGCTGCTCAAGCTGCGGCTGAGTTTACAGAACATGCAAGCCTAGCTGCCAGAGCTGTTTTAGGACTTTCAAGGCAATATTATGTTGATGATGGTGGTTGATGCCACTTAGGTTTCAAGGATGAAAGGTTTGAACATGGACAATCATTTTCTGGAGATGGTAATGGCAATTTTTCTGTTGGCAGGCAGAATTGGAACATAAAATTTAAGAATGCTACCTCTGCTGCTCAAGCAGTGGCTGACTTTGCAAAACATGCAAGCCTAGCTGCCAGAGCTGTTGTAGAACTTTCAAGGAAATATTGTGTTGATGATGGTGGTTCATGCCACTTAGGTTTCAAGGATGAATGGTTGGAACACGGGCAATCATTTCCTAGAGATGGTAATGGTAATTTTTCTGTTGGTAGGCAGAATTGGAACATGAAATTTAAGAATGTTACCTCTGCTGCTCAAGCAGCGGCTGAGTTTGCAGAACATGCAAGCCTAGCTGCCAGAGCTGTTGTTGAACTTTCAAGGCAATATTGTGTTGTTGATAGTGGTTCATACCACTTAGGTTTCAAGGATAAAAGGTTGGAACATGGGCAGTCATTTCCTGGAGATAGTAATTTTTCTATTGGCAGGCAGAATTGGAACATGAAATTTATCGATGTAACCTCTGTTGCTCAAGCTACGACTGAGTTTGCAGAACATGCAAGCCTAGCTGCGAGAGCTATTGTAGGACTTTCAAGGCAATATTGTGTTGATAATGGTGGTTCTTGCCACTTAGGTTTCAAGGATGAAAGGTTGGAACATGGGCAATCATTTCCTCGAGATGGTAATGGTAATTTTTCTGTTGGCAAGCAAAATTGGAACATAAGATTTAAGGATGCTACCGATGCTGCTCAAGAAGCGGATGACTTTGCAGAACATACAAGCCTAGCTGCCAGAGCTGTTGTAGAACTTTGAAGGCAATATTGTGTTGATGATGGAGGTTCATACCACTTAGGTTTCAAGGATGAAAGGTTGGAACATGGGCAGTCATTTCCTGGAGATGGTAATTTTTCTATTGGCAGGCAGAATTGGAACATAAAATTTAAGGATGCTACCGCTGCTGCTCAAGCTGCGGCTGAGTTTGCAGAACATGCAAGCCTAGCTGCCAGAGCTGTTTTAGGACTTTCAAGGCAATATTGTGTTGATGATGTTGGTTGATGCCACTTAGGTTTCAAGGATGAAAGGTTTGAACATGGACAATCATTTTCTGGAGATGGTAATGGCAATTTTTCTGTTGGCAGGCAGAATTGGAACATAAAATTTAAGGATGCTACCTCTGCTGCTCAAGCAGCGGCTGACTTTGCAGAACATGCAAGCCTAGCTGCCAGAGCTGTTGTAGAACTTTCAAGGAAATATTGTGTTGATGATGGTGGTTCATGCCACTTAGGTTTCAAGGATGAAAGGTAGGAACACGGGCAATCATTTCCTAGAGATGGTAATGGTAATTTTTCTGTTGGGAGGCAGAATTGGAACATGAAATTTAAGAATGTTACCTCTGCTGCTCAAGCAGCGGCTGAGTTTGCAGAACATGCAAGCCTAGCTGCCAGAGCTGTTGTTGAACTTTCAAGGCAATATTGTGTTGATGATAGTGGTTCATACCACTTAGGTTTCAAGTATAAAAGGTTGGAACTTGGGCAGTCATTTCCTGGAGATGGTAATTTTTCTATTGGCAGGCAGAATTGGAACATGAAATTTATCGATGTAACCTCTGTTGCTCAAGCTACGACTGAGTTTGCAGAACATGCAAGCCTAGCTGCGAGAGCTATTGTAGGACTTTCAAGGCAATATTGTGTTGATAATGGTGGTTCTTGCCACTTAGGTTTCAAGGATGAAAGGTTGGAACATGGGCAGTCATTTCCTGGAGATGGTAATTTTTCTATTGGCAGGCAGAATTGGAACATAAAATTTAAAGGTGCTACCGCTGCTGCTCAAGCTGCGGCTGAGTTTGCAGAACATGCACGCCTAGCTGCCAGAGCTATTTTAGGACTTTCAAGGCAATATTGTGTTGATGATGGTGGTTGATGCCACTTAGGTTTCAAGGATGAAAGCTTTGAACATGGGCAATCATTTTCTGGAGATGGTAATGGCAATTTTTCTGTTGGCAGGAAGAATTGGAACATAAAATTTAAGGATGCTACCTCTGCTGCTCAAGCAATGACTGACTTTGCAGAACATGCAACCTAGCTGCCAGAGCTGTTGTAGAACTTTCAAGGAAATATTGTGTTGTTGATGGTGGTTCATGCCACTTAGGTTTCAAGGATGAAAGGTTGGAACATGGGCAATCATTTCCTGGAGCTGGTAATGGTAATTTTTCTGTTGGCAGGCAGAATTGGAACATAAAATTTAAGGATGCTACCGTTGCTGCTCAAGCAGCGGCTGACTTTGCAGAACATGCAAGCCTAGCTGCCAGAGCTATTGTAGAACTTTCAAGGAAATATTGTGTTGTTGATGGTGGCTCATGCCACTTAGGTTTCAAGGATGAAAGGTTGGAGCATGGGCAATCATTTCCTGGAGATGGTAATGGTAATTTTATCTGTTGGCAGGCAGAATTGGAACATAAAATTTAAGGTTGCTACCTCTGCTGCTCAAGCAGCGGCTGAGTTTGCAGAACATGCAAGCCTAGCTGCCAGAGCTGTTGTAGAACTTTCAAGGAAATATTGTATTGTTGATGGTGGTTCATGCCACTTATGTTTCAAGGATGAAAGGTTGGAACATGGGCAATCATTTCCTGGAACTGGTAATGGTAATTTTTCTGTTGGCAGGCAGAATTGGAACATAAAATTTAAGGATGCTACCGCTGCTGCTCAAGCAGCGGCTGACTTTGCAGAACATGCAAGCCTAGCTGCCAGAGCTGTTGTAGAACTTTCAAGGAAATATTGTGTTGATGATGGTGGTTCATGCCACTTAGGTTTCAAGGATGAAAGGTTTGAACATGGGCCAATAATTTCCTAGAGATGGTAATGGTAATTTTTCTATTGGTAGGCAGAATTGGAACATGAAATTTAAGAATGTTACCTCTGTTGCTCAAGCAGCGGCTGAGTTTGCAGAACATGCAAGCCTAGCTGCCAGAGCTGTTGTTGAACTTTCAAGGTAATATTGTGTTGATGATAGTGGTTCATACCACTTAGGTTTCAAGGATAAAAGGTTAGAACATGGGCAGTCATTTCCTGGAGATGGTAATTTTTCTATTGGCAGGCAGAATTGGAACATGAAATTTATCGATGTAACCTCTGTTGCTCAAGCTACGACTGAGTTTGCAGAACATGCAAGCCTAGCTGCGAGAGCTATTGTAGGACTTTCAAGGCAATATTGTGTTGATAATGGTGGTTCTTGCCACTTAGGTTTCAAGGATGAAAGGTTGGAACATGGGCAATCATTTCCTCGAGATGGTAATGGTAATTTTTCTGTTGGCAAGCAAAATTGGAACATAAGATTTAAGGATGCTACCGATGCTGCTCAAGAAGTGGCTGACTTTGCAGAACATGCAAGCCTAGCTGCCAGAGCTGTTGTAGAACTTTGAAGGCAATATTGTGTTGATGATGGAGGTTCATACCACTTAGGTTTCAAGGATGAAAGGTTGGAACATGGGCAGTCATTTCCTGGAGATGGTAATTTTTCTGTTGGCAGGCAGAATTGGAACATAAAATTTAAGGATGCTACCGCTGCTGCTCAAGCTGCGGCTGAGTTTGCAGAACATGCAAGCCTAGCTGCCAGAGCTGTTTTAGGACTTTCAAGGCAATATTATGTTGATGATGGTGGTTGATGCCACTTAGGTTTCAAGGATGAAAGGTTTGAACATGGAAAATCATTTTCTGGAGATGGTAATGGCAATTTTTCTGTTGGCAGGCAGAATTGGAACATAAAATTTAAGGATGCTACCTCTGCTGCTCAAGCAGCGGCTGACTTTGCAGAACATGCAAGCCTAGCTGCCAGAGCTGTTGTAGAACTTTCAAGGAAATATTGTGTTGATGATGGTGGTTCATGCCACTTAGGTTTCAAGGATGAAAGGTTGGAACACGGGCAATCATTTCCTAGAGATGGTAATGGTAATTCTTCTGTTGGTAGGCAGAATTGGAACATAAAATTTAAGGATGTTACCTCTGCTGCTCAAGCAATGACTGACTTTGCAGAACATGCAACCTAGCTGCCAGAGCTGTTGTAGAACTTTCAAGGAAATATTGTGTTGTTGATGGTGGTTCATGCCACTTAGGTTTCAAGGATGAAAGGTTGGAACATGGGCAATCATTTCCTGGAGCTGGTAATGGTAATTTTTCTGTTGGCAGGCAGAATTGGAACATAAAATTTAAGGATGCTACCGCTGCTGCTCAAGCAGCGGCTGACTTTGCAGAACATGCAAGCCTAGCTGCCAGAGCTATTGTAGAACTTTCAAGAAAATATTGTGTTGTTGATGGTGGCTCATGCCACTTAGGTTTCAAGGATGAAAGGTTGGAGCATGGGCAATCATTTCCTTGAGATGGTAATGGTAATTTTTCTGTTGGTAGGCAGAATTGGAACATGAAATTTAAGAATGTTACCTCTGCTGCTCAAGCAGCGGCTGAGTTTGCAGAACATGCAAGCCTAGCTGCCAGAGCTGTTGTTGAACTTTCAAGGCAATATTGTGTTGTTGATAGTGGTTCATACCACTTAGGTTTCAAGGATAAAAGGTTGGAACATGGGCAGTCATTTCCTGGAGATAGTAATTTTTCTATTGGCAGGCAGAATTGGAACATGAAATTAATGGATGTAACCTCTATTGCTCAAGCTACGACTGAGTTTGCAGAACATGCAAGCCTAGCTGCGAGAGCTATTGTAGGACTTTCAAGGCAATATTGTGTTGAAAATGGTGGTTCTTGCCACTTAGGTTTCAAGGATGAAAGGTTGGAACATGGGCAACCATTTCCTCGAGATGGTAATGGTAATTTTTCTGTTGGCAAGCAAAATTGGAACATAAGATTTAAGGATGCTACCGATGCTGCTCAAGAAGCGGATGACTTTGCAGAACATGCAAGCCTAGCTGCCAGAGCTGTTGTAGAACTTTGAAGTCAATATTGTGTTGATGATGGAGGTTCATACCACTTAGGTTTCAAGGATAAAAGGTTGGAACATGGGCAGTCATTTCCTGGAGATGGTAATTTTTCTATTGGCAGGCAGAATTGGAACATAAAATTTAAGGATGCTACCGCTGCTGCTCAAGCTGCGGCTGAGTTTGCAGAACATGCAAGCCTAGCTGCCAGAGCTGTTTTAGGACTTTCAAGGCAATATTGTGTTGATGATGTTGGTTGATGCCACTTAGGTTTCAAGGATGAAAGGTTTGAACATGGACAATCATTTTCTGGAGATGGTAATGGCAATTTTTCTGTTGGCAGGCAGAATTGGAACATAAAATTTAAGGATGCTACCTCTGCTGCTCAAGCAGCGGCTGACTTTGCAGAACATGCAAGCCTAGCTGCCAGAGCTGTTGTAGAACTTTCAAGGAAATATTGTGTTGATGATGGTGGTTCATGCCACTTAGGTTTCAAGGATGAAAGGTAGGAACACGGGCAATCATTACCTTGAGATGGTAATGGTAATTTTTCTGTTGGTAGGCAGAATTGGAACATGAAATTTAAGAATGTTACCTCTGCTGCTCAAGCAGCGGCTGAGTTTGCAGAACATGCAAGCCTAGCTGCCAGAGTTGTTGTTGAACTTTCAAGGCAATATTGTGTTGATGATAGTGGTTCATACCACTTAGGTTTCAAGGATAAAAGGTTGGAACATGGGCAGTCATTTCCTGGAGATAGTAATTTTTCTATTGGCAGGCAGAATTGGAACATGAAATTAATGGATGTAACCTCTATTGCTCAAGCTACGACTGAGTTTGCAGAACATGCAAGCCTAGCTGCGAGAGCTATTGTAGGACTTTCAAGGCAATATTGTGTTGAAAATGGTGGTTCTTGCCACTTAGGTTTCAAGGATGAAAGGTTGGAACATGGGCAACCATTTCCTCGAGATGGTAATGGTAATTTTTCTGTTGGCAAGCAAAATTGGAACATAAGATTTAAGGATGCTACCGATGCTGCTCAAGAAGCGGATGACTTTGCAGAACATGCAAGCCTAGCTGCCAGAGCTGTTGTAGAACTTTGAAGTCAATATTGTGTTGATGATGGAGGTTCATACCACTTAGGTTTCAAGGATAAAAGGTTGGAACATGGGCAGTCATTTCCTGGAGATGGTAATTTTTCTATTGGCAGGCAGAATTGGAACATAAAATTTAAGGATGCTACCGCTGCTGCTCAAGCTGCGGCTGAGTTTGCAGAACATGCAAGCCTAGCTGCCAGAGCTGTTTTAGGACTTTCAAGGCAATATTGTGTTGATGATGTTGGTTGATGCCACTTAGGTTTCAAGGATGAAAGGTTTGAACATGGACAATCATTTTCTGGAGATGGTAATGGCAATTTTTCTGTTGGCAGGCAGAATTGGAACATAAAATTTAAGGATGCTACCTCTGCTGCTCAAGCAGCGGCTGACTTTGCAGAACATGCAAGCCTAGCTGCCAGAGCTGTTGTAGAACTTTCAAGGAAATATTGTGTTGATGATGGTGGTTCATGCCACTTAGGTTTCAAGGATGAAAGGTAGGAACACGGGCAATCTTTACCTTGAGATGGTAATGGTAATTTTTCTGTTGGTAGGCAGAATTGGAACATGAAATTTAAGAATGTTACCTCTGCTGCTCAAGCAGCGGCTGAGTTTGCAGAACATGCAAGCCTAGCTGCCAGAGTTGTTGTTGAACTTTCAAGGCAATATTGTGTTGATGATAGTGGTTCATACCACTTAGGTTTCAAGTATAAAAGGTTGGAACTTGGGCAGTCATTTCCTGGAGATGGTAATTTTTCTATTGGCTGGCAGAATTGGAACATGAAATTTATCGATGTAACCTCTGTTGCTCAAGCTACGACTGAGTTTGCAGAATATGCAAGCCTAGCTGCGAGAGCTATTGTAGGACTTTCAAGGCAATATTGTGTTGATGATGGTGGTTCTTGCCACTTAGGTTTCAAGGATGAAAGGTTGGAACATGGGCAATCATTTCCTCGAGATGGTAATGGTAATTTTTCTGTTGGCAGGCAGAATTGGAACATAAGATTTAAGGATGCTACCGATGCTGCTCAAGAAGCAGCTGACTTTGCAGAACATGCAAGCCTAGCTGCCAGAGCTGTTGTAGAACTTTGAAGGCAATATTGTGTTGATGATGGAGTTTCATACCACTTAGGTTTCAAGGATGAAAGGTTGGAACATGGGCAGTCATTTCCTGGAGATGGTAATTTTCTTGTTGGCAGGCAGAATTGGAACATAAAATTTAAGGATGCTACCGCTGCTGCACAAGCTGCGGCTGAGTTTGCAGAACATGCAAGCCTAGCTGCCAGAGCTGTTTTAGGACTTTCAAGGCAATATTATGTTGATGATGGTGGTTGATGCCACTTAGGTTTCAAGGATGAAAGGTTTGAACATGGAAAATCATTTTCTGGAGATGGTAATGGCAATTTTTCTGTTGGCAGGCAGAATTGGAACATAAAATTTAAGGATGCTACCTCTGCTGCTCAAGCAGCGGCTGACTTTGCAGAACGTGCAAGCCTAGCTGCCAGAGCTGTTGTAGAACTTTCAAGAAAATATTGTGCTGATGATGGTGGTTCATGCCACTTAGGTTTCAAGGATGAAAGGTTGGAACACGGGCAATCATTTCCTAGAGATGGTAATGGTAATTTTTCTGTTGGTAGGCAGAATTGGAACATAAAATTTAAGGATGCTACCTCTGCTGCTCAAGCAATGACTGACTTTGCAGAACATGCAACCTAGCTGCCAGAGCTGTTGTAGAACTTTCAAGGAAATATTGTGTTGTTGATGGTGGTTCATGCCACTTAGGTTTCAAGGATGAAAGGTTGGAACATGGGCAATCATTTCCTGGAACTGGTAATGGTAATTTTTCTGTTGGCAGGCAGAATTGGAACATAAAATTTAAGGATGCTACCGCTGCTGCTCAAGCAGCGGCTGACTTTGCAGAACATGCAAGCCTAGCTTCCAGAGCTATTGTAGAACTTTCAAGAAAATATTGTGTTGTTGATGGTGGCTCATGCCACTTAGGTTTCAAGGATGAAAGGTTGGAGCATGGGCAATCATTTCCTGGAGATGGTAATGGTAATTTTTCTGTTGGTAGGCAGAATTGGAACATGAAATTTAAGAATGTTACCTCTGCTGCTCAAGCAGCGGCTGAGTTTGCAGAACATGCAAGCCTAGCTGCCAGAGCTGTTGTTGAACTTTCAAGGCAATATTGTGTTGTTGATAGTGGTTCATACCACTTAGGTTTCAAGGATAAAAGGTTGGAACATGGGCAGTCATTTCCTGGAGATAGTAATTTTTCTATTGGCAGGCAGAATTGGAACATGAAATTAATGGATGTAACCTCTATTGCTCAAGCTACAACTGAGTTTGCAGAACATGCAAGCCTAGCTGCGAGAGCTATTGTAGGACTTTCAAGGCAATATTGTGTTGATAATGGTGGTTCTTGCCACTTAGGTTTCAAGGATGAAAGGTTGGAACATGGGCAATCATTTCCTCGAGATGGTAATGGTAATTTTTCTGTTGGCAAGCAAAATTGGAACATAAGATTTAAGGATGCTACCGATGCTGCTCAAGAAGCGGATGACTTTGCAGAACATGCAAGCCTAGCTGCCAGAGCTGTTGTAGAACTTTGAAGTCAATATTGTGTTGATGATGGAGGTTCATACCACTTAGGTTTCAAGGATGAAAGGTTGGAACATAGGCAGTCATTTCCTGGAGATGGTAATTTTTCTATTGGCAGGCAGAATTGGAACATAAAATTTAAGGATACTACCGCTGCTGCTCATGCTGCGGCTGAGTTTGCAGAACATGCAAGCCTAGCTGCCAGAGCTGTTTTAGGACTTTCAAGGCAATATTGTGTTGATGATGTTGGTTGATGCCACTTAGGTTTCAAGGATGAAAGGTTTGAACATGGACAATCATTTTCTGGAGATGGTAATGGCAATTTTTCTGTTGGCAGGCAGAATTGGAACATAAAATTTACGGATGCTACCTCTGCTGCTCAAGCAGCGGCTGACTTTGCAGAACATGCAAGCCTAGCAGCCAGAGCTGTTGTAGAACTTTCAAGGAAATATTGTGTTGATGATGGTGGTTCATGCCACTTAGGTTTCAAGGATGAAAGGTAGGAACACGGGCAATCATTTCCTTGAGATGGTAATGGTGATTTTTCTGTTGGTAGGCAGAATTGGAACATGAAATTTAAGAATGTTACCTCTGCTGCTCAAGCAGCGGCTGAGTTTGCAGAACATGCAAGCCTAGCTGCCAGAGCTGTTGTTGAACTTTCAAGGCAATATTGTGTTGATGATAGTGGTTCATACCACTTAGGTTTCAAGTATAAAAGGTTGGAACTTGGGCAGTCATTTCCTGGAGATGGTAATTTTTCTATTGGCTGGCAGAATTGGAACATGAAATTTATCGATGTAACCTCTGTTGCTCAAGCTACGACTGAGTTTGCAGAACATGCAAGCCTAGCTGCGAGAGCTATTGTAGGACTTTCAAGGCAATATTGTGTTGATAATGGTGGTTCTTGCCACTTAGGTTTCAAGGATGAAAGGTTGGAACATGGGCAATCATTTCCTCGAGATGGTAATGGTAATTTTTCTGTTGGCAAGCAAAATTGGAACATAAGATTTAAGGATGCTACCGATGCTGCTCAAGAAGCAGCTGACTTTGCAGAACATGCAAGCCTAGCTGCCAGAGCTGTTGTAGAACTTTGAAGGCAATATTATGTTGATGATGGAGGTTCATACCACTTAGGTTTCAAGGATGAAAGGTTGGAACATGGGCAGTCATTTCCTGGAGATGGTAATTTTTCTATTGGCAGGCAGAATTGGAACATAAAATTTAAAGGTGCTACCGCTGCTGCTCAAGCTGCGGCTGAGTTTGCAGAACATGCACGCCTAGCTGCCAGAGCTATTTTAGGACTTTCAAGGCAATATTGTGTTAATGATGGTGGTTGATGCCACTTAGGTTTCAAGGATGAAAGGTTCGAACATGGGCAATCATTTTCTGGAGATGGTAATGGCAATTTTTCTGTTGGCAGGAAGAATTGGAACATAAAATTTAAGGATGCTACCTCTGCTGCTCAAGCAATGACTGACTTTGCAGAACATGCAGCCTAGCTGCCAGAGCTGTTGTAGAACTTTCAAGGCAATATTGTGTTGATGATCGTGGTTCATGCCACTTAGGTTTCAAGGATGAAAGGTTGGAACATGGGCAATTATTTCCTGGAGATGGTAATGGTAATTGTTCTGATGGTAGGCAGAATTGGAACATGAAATTTAAGGATGCTACCTCTACTGCTCATGCTGCGGCTAAGTTTGCAGAACATGCAAGCCTGACTGCCAGAGGTGTTGTAGAACTTTCAAGGAAATATTGTGTTGTTAATGGTGGCTCATGCCACTTAGGTTTCAAGGATGAAAGGTTGGAGCATGGGCAATCATTTCCTGGAGATGGTAATGGTAATTTTTCTGTTGGCTGGCAGAATTGGAACATAAAATTTAAGGATGCTACCTCTGCTGCTCAAGCAGCGGCTGAGTTTCCAGAACATGCAAGCCTAGCTGCCAGAGCTGTTGTAGAACTTTCAAGGAAATATTGTGTTGTTGATGGTAGTTCATGCCACTTAGGTTTCAAGGATGAAAGGTTGGAACATGGGCAATCATTTCCTGGAGCTGGTAATGGTAATTTTTCTTTTGGCAGGCAGAATCGGAACATAAAATTTAAGGATGCTACCGCTGCTGCACAAGCAGCAGCTGACTTTGCAGAACTTACAAGCCTAGCTGCCAGAGCTGTTGTAGAACATTCAAGGAAATATTGTGTTGATGATTGTGGTTCATGCCACTCAGGTTTCAAGGATGAAAGGTTGGAACACAGGGCAATCATTTCTTAGAGATGGTAATGGTAATTTTTCTGTTGGTAGGCAGAATTGGAACATGAAATTTAAGGATGCTACCTCTGCTGCTCAAGAAGCGGCTGAGTTTGTAGAACATGCAAGCCTAGCTGCCAGAGCTGTTGTTGAACTTTCAAGGCAATATTGTGTTGATGATAGTGGTTCATACCACTTAGGTTTCAAGGATAAAAGGTTGGAACATGGGCAGTCATTTCCTGGAGATGGTAATTTTTCTGTTGGCAGGCAGAATTGGAACATGAAATTTAAGGATGTAACATCTGCTGCACAAGTAGCGGATGAGTTTGCAGAACATGCAAGCCTAGCTCTCGAAGCTATTGAAGAACTTCCAAGGCAATATTGTGTTGATGATGGTGGTTCATGCCACTTAGGTTTCAAGGATGAAAGGTTGGAACATGGGCAATCATTTACTGGAGATGGTAATGGTAATTTTTCTGTTGGCAGGCAGAATTGGAACATAAGATTTAAGGATGCTACCTCTGCTGCTCAAGCAGTGGCTGACTTTGCAGAACATGCAAGCCTAGCTGCCAGAGCTATTGTAGAACTTTCAAGGAAATATTGTGTTGTTGATGGTGGTTCATGCCACTTAGGTTTCAAGGATGAAAGGTTGGAACATGGGCAATCATTTCCTGGAGATGGTAATGGTAATTTTTTTGTTGGTAGGCAGAATTGGAACATGAAATTTAAGGATGCTACCTCTGCTGCTCATGCTGCGGCTGAGTTTGCAGATAATGCAAGCCTGACTGCCAGAGCTGTTGTAGAACTTTCAAGGCAATATTTTGTTGATGATGGTGGTTCATGCCACTTAGGTTTCAAGGATGAAAGGTTGGAGCATGGGCAATCATTTCCTGGAGATGGTAATGGTAAACTTTCTGTTGGCAGGCATAATTGGAACATAAAATTTAAGTATGCTACCTCTGTTGCTCATGCAGCGGCTGAATTTGCAGAACATGCAAGCCTAGCTGCCAGAGATGTTGTAGAACTTTCAAGGTAATATTGTGTTGTTGATGGTGGTTCATGCCACTTAGGTTTCATGGATGAAAGGTTGGAACATGGGTAATCATTTCCTGGAGATGGTAATGGTAATTTTTCTGTTGGCAGGTAGAATTGGAACATGAAATTTAAGGATGCTACCTCTGCTGCTCAAGCAGCGGCTAACTTTGCAGAACATGCAATCCTGGCATCTAGAGCTGTTGTAGAACTTTCAAGGAATTATTGTATTGTTGATGGTGGTTCATTCCACTTAGGTTTCAAGGATGAAAGGTTGGAACATGGGCAATCATTTCCTGGAGATGGTAATGGTAATTTTTCTGTTGGTAGGCAGAATTGGAACAGGAAATTTAAGGATGCTACCTCTGCTGCTCAAGCAGCGGCGGAGTTTGCAGAACATGCAAGCCTAGCTGCCAGAGCTGTTGTTGAACTTTGAAGGCAATATTGTGTTGATGATGGTGGTTCATACCACTTAGGTTTCAAGGATGAAAGGATGGAACATGGGCAGTCATTTCCTGAAGATGGTAATTTTTCTGTTGGCAGGCAGAATTGGAACATAAAATTTAAGGATGTTACCGCTCCTACTCAAGCAGCGGCTGAGTTTGCAAAACATGCAAGCCTAGCTGCTAGAGCTGTTGTAGGACTTTCAACGAAATATTGTGTTGTTGATGGTGGTTCATGCTACTTAGGTTTCAAGGATGAAATGTATGAACATGGGCAATCATTTCCTGGAGCTGGTAATGGTGATTTTTCTGTTGGTAGACAGAATTGGAACATAAAATTTCAGGATGCTACCGCTGCTGCTCAAGCAACGGCTGACATTGCAGAACATACAAGCCTAGCTGCCAGAGCAGTTTTTGGACTTTCAAGGCAATATTGTGTTGATGATGGTGGTTGATGCCACTTAGGTTTCAAGGATGAAAGGTTGGAACATGGGCAATCATTTCCTGGAGATGGTAATGGTAATTGTTTTGTTGGTAGGCAAAATTGGAACATGAAATTTAAGGATGCTACCTCTGCTGCTCATGCTGCGGCTGAGTTTGCAGAACATGCAAGCCTGACTGCCAAAGCTGTTGTAGAACTTTCAAGGCAATATTTTGTTGATGATGGTGGTTCATACCACTTACGTTTCAAGTATGAAAGGTTGGAACATGGGCAGTCATTTCCTGAAGATGGTAATTTTTCTGTTGGCAGGCAGAATTGGAACATAAAATTTAAGGATGTAACCTCTGCTGTTCAAGCTACGGCTGAGTTTGCAGAGCGTGCAAGCCAAGCTGCGAGAGTTGTTGTAAGACTTTCAAGGTAATATTGTTGTGATGATGGTGGTTCATGCCACTTAGGTTTCAAGGATGAAAGGTTGGAACATGGGCAATCATTTCCTGGAGATGGTTATGGTAATTTTTCTATTGGCAGGCAGAATTGGAACAAAAAATTTAAGGATGTTACCTCTGCTGCTCAAGCAGCGGCTGAGTTTGCAGAACTTGCAAGCCTAGCTGCCAGAGTTGTTGTATAACTTTCAAGGAAATATTATGTTGTTGATGGTGGTTCATACCACTTAGGTTTCAAGGATGAAAGGTTGGAACATGGGCAATAATTTCCTGGAGCTAGTAATGGTAATGTTTCTGTTGGCAGTCAAAATTGGAACATAAAATTTAAGGATGCTACCGCTTCTGCTCACGCAGCAGCTGACTTTGCAGAACATGCAAGCCTCCCTGCCAGAGTTGTTGTAGAACTTTCAAAGAAATATTGTGTTGATGGTGGTTCATTACACTTAAGTTTCAAGGACGAAAGGTTGGAATATGGGCAATCATTTACTGGAGATTGTAATGGTAATTTTTCTGTTGGCAGGCAGAATTGGAACATTAAATTTAAGGATGCTACCTCTGCTGCTCAAGCAGCGGCTGTCTTTGCGGAATATGCAACCCTAGCTGCCAGAGCTGTTGTAGAACTTTCAACGCAATATTGTGTTGATGATGGTGGTTCATACCACCTAAGTTTCAAGGATAAAAGGTTGGAACATGGGCAGTCATTTCCTGGAGATGGTAATTTTTCTGTTGGCAAGCAAAATTGGAACATTAAATTTAAGGATGTAACCTCTGCAGCTCAAGCTGCGGCTGAGTTTGCAGAACATGCAAGCCAAGCTGCGAGAGCTATTGTAGGACTTTCAACAAAATATTATGTTGTTGATGGTGGTTCATGCCACTTAGGTTTCAAGGATGAAACGTATGAACATGGGCAATCATTTCCTGGAGCTGGTAATGGTAATTTTTCTGTTGGTAGATAGAATTGGAACATAAAATTTAAGGATGCTACCGCTGCTGCTCAAGCAGCGGCTGACTTTGCAGAACATGCAAGCCTAGCTGCCAGAGCTGTTGTAGAACTTTCAAGGAAATATTGTGTTGATGATGGTGGTTCATGCCACTTAGGTTTCAAGGATGAAAGGTTGGAACATGGGCAGTCATTTCCTGAAGATGGTAATTTTTCTGTTGGCAGGTAGAATTGGAACATAAAATTTAAGGATGTTACCGCTCCTACTCAAGCAGCGGCTGAGTTTGCAAAACATGCAAGCCTAGCTGCCAGAGCTGTTGTAGGACTTTCAACGAAATATTGTGTTGATGATGGTGGTTCAGGCCACTTAGGTTTCAAGGATGAAAGGTTAGAACATGGGCAATCATTTCCTGGAGATGGTAATGGTAATTGTTCTATTGGCAGGCAGAATTGGAACAAAAAATTTAAGGATGTTACCTCTGCTGCTCAAGGAGCGGCTGAGTTTGCAGAACTTGCAAGCCTAGCTGCCAGAGTTGTATAACTTTCAAGGAAATATTATGTTGTTGATGGTGGTTCATGCCACTTAGGTTTCAAGGATGAAAGGTTGGAACATGGGCAATCATTTCCTAGAGCTAGAAATGGTAATTTTTCTGTTGGCAGGCAAAATTGGAACATAAAATTTATGGATGCTACCGCTTCTGCTCAAGCGGCGGCTGACTTTGCAGAACATGGAAGCCTCGCTGCCAGAGCTGTTGTAGAACTTTCAAGGAAATATTGTGTTGATGGTGGTTCATGCCACTTAGGTTTCAAGGATGAAAGGTTGGAACATGGGCAATCATTTCCTGGAGATGGTAATGGTAATTTTTCTTTTGGTAGGCAGATTTGGAACATGAAATTTAAGGATGTTACCTCTGCTACTCAAGCAGCTGCTGAGTTTTCAGAACATGCAAGCCTAGCTGCCAGAGCTGTTGTAGAACTTTCAAGGCAATATTGTATTGATGATGGTGGTTGATGCCACTTAGGTTTCAAGGATGAAAGGTTGGAACATGGGCAATCATTTCCTGGAGATGGTAATGGTAATTTTTCTTTTGGTAGGCAGATTTGGAACATGAAATTTAAGGATGCTACCTCTGCTACTCAAGCAGCTGCTGAGTTTTCAGAACATGCAAGCCTAGCTGCCAGAGCTGTTGTAGAACTTTCAAGGCAATATTGTATTGATGATGGTGGTTGATGCCACTTAGGTTTCAAGGATGAAAGGTTGGAACATGGGCAATCATTTCCTGGAGATGGTAATGGTAATTTTTCTATTGGCAGGAAGAATTGGAACATAAAATTTAAGGATGCTACCTCTCCTGCTCAAGCAGCGGCCGAGTTTGCAGAACATGCAAGCCTAGCTGATAGAGCTGTTGTAGAACTTTCAAGGAAATATTGTGTTGTTGATGGTGGTTCATGCCACTTAGGTTTCATGGATGAAAGGTTGGAACATGGGTAATCATTTCCTGGAGATGGTAATGGTAATTTTCTGTTGGTAGGTAGAATTGGAACATGAAATTTAAGAATGCTACCTCTGCTGCTCAAGCAGCGGCTGAGTTTGTAGAACATGCAAGCCTAGCTGCCAGAGCTGTTGTAGAACTTTCAAGGCAATAAATTATTGATGATGATGGTTCATGCCACTTAGGTTTCAAGAATGAAAGGTTGGAACACGGGCAATCATTTCCTGGAGATGGTAATGGTAATTTTTCTGTTGGTAGGTAGATTTGGAACATGAATTTTAAGTATGTTACCTCTGCTGCTCAAGCAGCTGCTGAGTTTGCAGAACATGCAAGCCTAGCTGCCAGAGCTGTTGTAGAACTTTCAAGGCAATATTGTGTTGATGATGGTGGTTCATACCACCTAGGTTTCAGGGATAAAAGGTTGGAACATGGGCAGTCATTTCCTGGAGATGGTAATTTTTCTGTTGGCAAGCAGAATTGGAACATGAAATTTAAGGATGTTACCTCTGCTGCTCAAGCATCTGCTGAGTTTGTAGAACATGCAAGCCAAGCTGCGAGAGCTGTTGTAGGACTTTCAAGGCAATATTGTGTTGATGATGGTGGTTCATGCCACTTAGGTTTCAAGGATGAAAGGTTGGAACATGGGCAATCATTTCCTGGAGATGGTAATGGTAATTTTTCTATTGGCAGGAAGAATTGGAACATAAAATTTAAGGATGTTACCTCTGCTGCTCAAGCAGCGGCAGATTTTGCAGAACTTGCAAGCCTAGCTGCCAGAGTTGCTGCATAACTTTCAAGGAAATATTGTGTTGTTGATGGTGGTTCATGCCACTTAGGTTTCAAGGATGAAAGGTTGGAACTTGGGCAATCATTTCCTGGAGCTAGTAATGGTAATTTTTCTATTGGCAGGCAAAATTGAAACATAAAATTTAAGGATGCTACCGCTTCTGCTCAAGCAGCGGTTGACTTTGCAGAACATGCAAGCCTAGCTGCCAGAGCTGTTGTAGAACTTTCAAGGCAATAAATTATTGATGATGGTGGTTCATGCCACTTAGGTTTCAAGAATGAAAGGTTGGAACACGGGCAATCATTTCCTGGAGATGGTAATGGTAATTTTTCTATTGGTAGGTAGATTTGGAACATGAATTTTAAGGATGTTACCTCTGCAGCTCAACCAGCTGCTGAGTTTGCAGAACATGCAAGCCTAGCTGCTAGAGCATGGGCAATCATTTCCTGGAGATGGTAATGGTAATTTTTCTGTTGGCAGGCAGAATTGGAACATAAAATTTAAGGATGCTACCTCTCCTGCTCAAGCAGCGGCCGAGTTTGCAGAACATGCAAGCCTATCTGATAGAGCTGTTGTAGAACTTTCAAGGAAATATTATGTTGTTGATGGTGGTTCATGCCACTTAGGTTTCATGGATGAAAGGTTGGAACATGGGTAATCATTTCCTGGAGATGGTAATGGAAATTTTCTATTGGTAGGTAGAATTGGAACATGAAATTTAAGAATGCTACCTCTGCTGCTCAAGCAGCGGCTGAGTTTGCTGAACATGCAAGCCTAGCTGCCAGAGATGTTGTAGAACTTTCAAGGCAATATTGTGTTGATGATGGTGGTTCATGCCACTTACGATTCAAGGATGAAAGGTTGGAGCATGGGCAATCATGTCCTGGAGATGGTAATGGTAATTTTTCTGTTGGTAGGCAAAATTGGAAAATGAAATTTAAGGATGCTACCTCTGCTGCTCATGCTGCGGCTGAGTTTGCAGAACATGCAAGCCTGACTGCCAAAGCTGTTGTAGAACTTTCAAGGCAATATTTTGTTGATGATGGTGGTTCATACCA
Source organism: Nicotiana tabacum (assembly GCF_000715075.1). Lineage (NCBI taxonomy): Eukaryota > Viridiplantae > Streptophyta > Magnoliopsida > Solanales > Solanaceae > Nicotiana > Nicotiana tabacum. The sequence goes on along the minus strand of NC_134083.1, from coordinate 41,760,789 downwards.
CTTACGTTTCAAGTATGAAAGGTTGGAACATGGGCAGTCATTTCCTGAAGATGGTAATTTTTCTGTTGGCAGGCAGAATTGGAACATAAAATTTAAGGATGTTACCGCTCCTACTCAAGCAGCGGCTGAGTTTGCAAAACATGCAAGCCTAGCTGCTAGAGCTGTTGTAGGACTTTCAACGAAATATTGTGTTGTTGATGGTGGTTCATGCTACTTAGGTTTCAAGGATGAAATGTATGAACATGGGCAATCATTTCCTGGAGCTGGTAATGGTGATTTTTCTGTTGGTAGACAGAATTGGAACATAAAATTTAAGGATGCTACCGCTGCTGCTCAAGCAGCGGCTGACATTGCAGAACATACAAGCCTAGCTGCCAGAGCAGTTTTAGGACTTTCAAGGCAATATTGTGTTGATGATGGTGGTTTATGCCACTTAGGTTTCAAGGATGAAAGGTTGGAACATGGGCAATCATTTCCTGGAGATGGTAATGGTAATTTTTTTGTTGGTAGGCAAAATTGGAAAATGAAATTTAAGGATGCTACCTCTGCTGCTCATGCTGCGGCTGAGTTTGCAGAACATGCAAGCCTGACTGCCAAAGCTGTTGTAGAACTTTCAAGGCAATATTTTGTTGATGATGGTGGTTCATACCACTTACGTTTCAAGTATGAAAGGTTGGAACATGGGCAGTCATTTCCTGAAGATGGTAATTTTTCTGTTGGCAGGCAGAATTGGAACATAAAATTTAAGGATGTTACCGCTCCTACTCAAGCAGCGGCTGAGTCTGCAAAACATGCAAGCCTAGCTGCCAGAGCTGTTATAGGACTTTCAACGAAATATTATGTTGTTGATGGTGGTTCATGCCACTTAGGTTTAAAAGATGAAACGTATGAACATGGGCAATCATTTCCTAGAGCTGGTAATGGTAATTTTTCTGTTGGAAGACAGAATTGGAACATAAAATTTTAGGATGCTACCGCTGCTGCGCAAGCAGCGGCTGACTTTGCAGAACATGCAAGCCTAGCTACCAGAGCTGTTGTAGAACTTTCAAGGAAATATTGTGTTGATGATGGTGGTTCATGCCACTTAGGTTTCAAGGATGAAAGGTTGGAACATGGGCAATCATTTCCTGGAGATGGTAATGGTAATTTTTCTATTGGCAGGAAGAATTGGAACATAAAATTTAAGGATGCTACCGCTGCTGCTCAAGCAGCGGCTGACATTGCAGAACATACAAGCCTAGCTGCTAGAGCAGTTTTAGGACTTTCAAGGCAATATTGTGTTGATGATGGTGGTTGATGCCACTTAGGTTTCAAGGATGAAAGGTTGGAACATGGGCAATCATTTCCTGGAGATGGTAATGGTAATTTTTTTGTTGGTAGGCAAAATTGGAAAATGAAATTTAAGGATGCTACCTCTGCTGCTCATGCTGCGGCTGAGTTTGCAGAACATGCAAGCCTGACTGCCAAAGCTGTTGTAGAACTTTCAAGGCAATATTTTGTTGATGATGGTGGTTCATACCACTTACGTTTCAAGTATGAAAGGTTGGAACATGGGCAGTCATTTCCTGAAGATGGTAATTTTTCTGTTGGCAGGCAGAATTGGAACATAAAATTTAAGGATGTTACCGTTCCTACTCAAGCAGCGGCTGAGTTTGCAAAACATGAAAGCCTAGCTACCAGAGCTGTTGTAGGACTTTCAACGAAATATTGTGTTGTTGATGGTGGTTCATGCCACTTAGGTTTCAAAGAAGAAACGTATGAACATGGGCAATCATTTCCTGGAGCTGGTAATGGTAATTTTTCTGTTGGAAGACAGAATTGGAACATAAAATTTAAGGATGCTACCGCTGCTGCGCAAGCAGTGGCTGACTTTGCAGAACATGCAAGCCTAGCTACCAGAGCTGTTGTAGAACTTTCAAGGAAATATTGTGTTGATGATGGTGGTTCATGCCACTTAGGTTTCAAGGATGAAAGGTTGGAACGTGGGCAATCATTTCCTCGAGATGGTAATGGTAATTTTTCTGTTGGTAGGCAGAATTGGAACATGAAATTTAAGGATGCTACTTCTGCTGCTCAAGCAGCGGCTGAGTTTGCAGAACATGCAAGCCTAGCTTCCAGAGCTATTGTTGTACTTTCAAGGCAATATTGTGTTGATGATGGTGGTTCATACAACCTAGGTTTCAAGGATAAAAGGTTGGAACATGGGCAGTCATTTCCTGGAGATGGTAATTATTCTGTTGGCAAGCAGAATTGGAACATGAAATTTAAGGATGTAACCTCTGCTGTTCAAGCTACGGCTGAGTTTGCAGAGCGTGCAAGCCAAGCTGCGAGAGTTGTTGTAAGACTTTCAAGGTAATATTGTTGTGATGATGGTGGTTCATGCCACTTAGGTTTCAAGGATGAAAGGTTGGAACATGGGCAATCATTTCCTGGAGATGGTTATGGTAATTTTTCTATTGGCAGGCAGAATTGGAACAAAAAATTTAAGGATGTTACCTCTGCTGCTCAAGCAGCGGCTGAGTTTGCAGAACTTGCAAGCCTAGCTGCCAGAGCTGTTGTAGAACTTTCAACGCAATATTATGTTGATGATGGTGGTTCATACCACCTAAGTTTCAAGGATAAAAGGTTGGAACATGGGCAGTCATTTCCTGGAGATGGTAATTTTTCTGTTGGCAAGCAGAATTGGAACATTAAATTTAAGGATGTAACCTCTGCTGATCAAGCTGCGGCTGAGTTTGCAGAACATGCAAGCCAAGCTGCGAGAGCTGTTGTAGAACTTTCAACGAAATATTATGTTGTTGATGGTGGTTCATGCCACTTAGGTTTCAAGGATGAAACGTATGAACATGGGCAATCATTTCCTGGAGCTGGTAATGGTAATTTTTCTGTTGGTAGATAGAATTGGAACATAAAATTTAAGGATGCTACCACTGCTGCTCAAGCAGCGGCTGACTTTGCAGAACATGCAAGCCTAGCTGCCAGAGCTGTTGTAGAACTTTCAAGGAAATATTGTGTTGATGATGGTGGTTCATGCCACTTAGGTTTCAAGGATGAAAGGTTGGAACATGGGCAGTCATTTCCTGAAGATGGTAATTTTTCTGTTGGCAGGTAGAATTGGAACATAAAATTTAAGGATGTTACCGCTCCTACTCAAGCAGCGGCTGAGTTTGCAAAACATGCAAGCCTAGCTGCCAGAGCTGTTGTAGGACTTTCAACGAAATATTGTGTTGATGATGGTGGTTCATGCCACTTAGGTTTCAAGGATGAAAGGTTGGAACATGGTCAATCATTTCCTGGAGATGGTAATGGTAATTTTTCTATTGGCAGGCAGAATTGGAACAAAAAATTTAAGGATGTTACCTCTGCTGCTCAAGGAGCGGCTGAGTTTGCAGAACTTGCAAGCCTAGCTGCCAGAGTTGTTGTATAACTTTCAAGGAAATATTATGTTATTGATGGTGGTTCATGCCACTTAGGTTTCAAGGATGAATGGTTGGAACATGGGCAATCATTTCCTAGAGCTAGAAATGGTAATTTTTCTGTTGGCAGGCAAAATTGGAACATAAAATTTATGGATGCTACCGCTTCTGCTCAAGCAGCGGCTGACTTTGCAGAACATGGAAGCCTCGCTGCCAGAGCTGTTGTAGAACTTTCAAGGAAATATTGTGTTGATGGTGGTTCATGCCACTTAGGTTTCAAGGATGAAAGGTTGGAACATGGGCAATCATTTCCTGGAGATGGTAATGGTAATTTTTCTGTTGGTAGGCAGATTTGGAACATGAAATTTAAGGATGTTACCTCTGCTACTCAAGCAGTTGCTGAGTTTTCAGAACATGCAAGCCTAGCTGCCAGAGCTGTTGTAGAACTTTCAAGGCAATATTGTGTTGATGATGGTGGTTCATGCCACTTAGGTTTCAAGGATGAAAGGTTGGAACATGGGCAATCATTTCCTGGAGATGGTAATGGTAATTTTTCTATTGGCAGGAAGAATTGGAACATAAAATTTAAGGATGCTACCTCTCCTGCTCAAGCAGCGGCCGAGTTTGCAGAACATGCAAGCCTAGCTGATAGAGATATTGTAGAACTTTTAAGGAAATATTGTGTTGTTGATGGTGGTTCATGCCACTTAGGTTTCATGGATGAAAGGTTGGAACATGGGTAATCATTTCCTGGAGATGGTAATGGTAATTTTCTGTTGGTAGGTAGAATTGGAACATGAAATTTAAGAATGCTACCTCTGCTGCTCAAGCAGTGGCTGAGTTTGCAGAACTTGCAAGCCTAGCTGCCAGAGCTGTTGTAGAACTTTCAAGGCAATAAATTATTGATGATGATGGTTCATGCCACTTAGGTTTCAAGAATGAAAGGTTGGAACGCGTGCAATCATTTCCTGGAGATGGTAATGGTAATTTTTCTGTTGGTAGGTAGATTTGGAACATGAATTTTAAGTATGTTACCTCTGCTGCTCAAGCAGCTGCTGAGTTTGCAGAACATGCAAGCCTAGCTGCCAGAGCTGTTGTAGAACTTTCAAGGCAATATTGTGTTGATGATGGTGGTTCATACCACCTAGGTTTCAAGGATAAAAGGTTGGAACATGGGCAGTCATTTCCTGGAGATGGTAATTTTTCTGTTGGCAAGCAGAATTGGAACATGAAATTTAAGGATGTTACCTCTACTGCTCAAGCATCTGCTGAGTTTGCAGAACATGCAAGCCAAGCTGCGAGAGCTGTTGTAGGACTTTCAAGGCAATATTGTGTTGATGATGGTGGTTCATGCCACTTAGGTTTCAAGGATGAAAGGTTGGAACATGGGCAATCATTTCCTGGAGATGGTAATGGTAATTTTTCTATTGGCAGGAAGAATTGGAACATAAAATTTAAGGATGTTACCTCTGCTGCTCAAGCAGCGGCAGATTTTGCAGAACTTGCAAGCCTAGCTGCCAGAGTTGCTGCATAACTTTCAAGGAAAGATTATGTTGTTGATGGTGGTTCATGCCACTTAGGTTTCAAGGATGAAAGATTGGAACTTGGGCAATCATTTCCTGGAGCTAGTAATGGTAATTTTTCTATTGGCAGGCAAAATTGAAACATAAAATTTAAGGATGCTACCGCTTCTGCTCAAGCAGTGGCTGACTTTGCAGAACATGCAAGCCTAGCTGCCAGAGCTGTTGTAGAACTTTCAAGGCAATAAATTATTGATGATGGTGGTTCATGCCACTTAGGTTTCAAGAATGAAAGGTTGGAACACGGCCAATCATTTCCTGGAGATGGTAATGGTAATTTTTCTGTTGGTAGGTAGATTTGGAACATGAATTTTAAGGATGTTACCTCTGCAGCTCAAGCAGCTGCTGAGTTTGCAGAACATGCAAGACTAGCTGCCAGAGCTGTTGTAGAACTTTCAAGGCAATATTGTGTTGATGATGGTGGTTTATGCCACTTAGGTTTCAAGGATGAAAGGTTGGAGCATGGGCAATCATTTCCTGGAGATTGTAATGGTAATTTTTCTGTTGGCAGGCAGAATTGGAACATAAAATTTAAGGATGCTACCTCTCCTGCTCAAGCAGCGGCCGAGTTTGCAGAACATGCAAGCCTAGCTGATAGAGCTGTTGTAGAACTTTCAAGGAAATATTGTGTTGTTGATGGTGGTTCATGCCACTTAGGTTTCATGGATGAAAGGTTGGAACATGGGTAATCATTTCCTGGAGATGGTAATGGTAATTTTCTGTTGGTAGGTAGAATTGGAACATGAAATTTAAGAATGCTACCTCTGCTGCTCAAGCAGCGGCTGAGTTTGCTGAACATGCTAGCCTAGCTGCCAGAGCTGTTGTAGAACTTTCAAGGCAATATTGTGTTGATGATGGTGGTTCATGCCACTTAGGTTTCAAGGATGAACGGTTGGAGCATGGGCAATCATGTCCTGGAGATGGTAATCGTAATTTTTCTGTTGGTAGGTAGATTTGGAACATGAATTTTAAGGATGTTACCTCTGCTGCTCAAGCAGCTGCTGAGTTTGAAGAACATGCAAGCCTAGCTGCCAGAGCTGTTGTAGAACTTTCAAGGCAATATTGTGTTGATGATGGTGGTTCATGCCACTTAGGTTTCAAGGATGAAAGGTTGGAGCACGGGTAATCATTTCCTGGAGATGGTAATGGTAATTTTTCTGTTGGCAGGCAGAATTGGAACATAAAATTTAAGGATGTTACCTCTGCTGCTCAAGCATCTGCTGAGTTTGCAGAACATGCAAGCCAAGCTGCGAGAGCTGTTGTAGGACTTTCAAGGCAATATTGTGTTGATGATGGTGGTTCATGCCACTTAGGTTTCAAGGATGAAAGGTTGGAACATGGGCAATCATTTCCTGGAGATGGTAATGGTAATTTTTCTATTGGCAGGAAGAATTGGAACATAAAATTTAAGGATGTTACCTCTGCTGCTCAAGCAGCGGCAGATTTTGCAGAACTTGCAAGCCTAGCTGCCAGAGTTGCTGCATAACTTTCAAGGAAAGATTATGTTGTTGATGGTGGTTCATGCCACTTAGGTTTCAAGGATGAAAGATTGGAACTTGGGCAATCATTTCCTGGAGCTAGTAATGGTAATTTTTCTATTGGCAGGCAAAATTGAAACATAAAATTTAAGGATGCTACCGCTTCTGCTCAAGCAGTGGCTGACTTTGCAGAACATGCAAGCCTAGCTGCCAGAGCTGTTGTAGAACTTTCAAGGCAATAAATTATTGATGATGGTGGTTCATGCCACTTAGGTTTCAAGAATGAAAGGTTGGAACACGGGCAATCATTTCCTGGAGATGGTAATGGTAATTTTTCTGTTGGTAGGTAGATTTGGAACATGAATTTTAAGGATGTTACCTCTGCAGCTCAAGCAGCTGCTGAGTTTGCAGAACATGCAAGACTAGCTGCCAGAGCTGTTGTAGAACTTTCAAGGCAATATTGTGTTGATGATGGTGGTTTATGCCACTTAGGTTTCAAGGATGAAAGGTTGGAGCATGGGCAATCATTTCCTGGAGATTGTAATGGTAATTTTTCTGTTGGCAGGCAGAATTGGAACATAAAATTTAAGGATGCTACCTCTCCTGCTCAAGCAGCGGCCGAGTTTGCAGAACATGCAAGCCTAGCTGATAGAGCTGTTGTAGAACTTTCAAGGAAATATTGTGTTGTTGATGGTGGTTCATGCCACTTAGGTTTCATGGATGAAAGGTTGGAACATGGGTAATCATTTCCTGGAGATGGTAATGGTAATTTTCTGTTGGTAGGTAGAATTGGAACATGAAATTTAAGAATGCTACCTCTGCTGCTCAAGCAGCGGCTGAGTTTGCTGAACATGCTAGCCTAGCTGCCAGAGCTGTTGTAGAACTTTCAAGGCAATATTGTGTTGATGATGGTGGTTCATGCCACTTAGGTTTCAAGGATGAACGGTTGGAGCATGGGCAATCATGTCCTGGAGATGGTAATCGTAATTTTTCTGTTGGTAGGTAGATTTGGAACATGAATTTTAAGGATGTTACCTCTGCTGCTCAAGCAGCTGCTGAGTTTGAAGAACATGCAAGCCTAGCTGCCAGAGCTGTTGTAGAACTTTCAAGGCAATATTGTGTTGATGATGGTGGTTCATGCCACTTAGGTTTCAAGGATGAAAGGTTGGAGCACGGGTAATCATTTCCTGGAGATGGTAATGGTAATTTTTCTGTTGGCAGGCAGAATTGGAACATAAAATTTAAGGATGTTACCTCTGCTGCTCAAGCATCTGCTGAGTTTGCAGAACATGCAAGCCAAGCTGCGAGAGCTGTTGTAGGACTTTCAAGGCAATATTGTGTTGATGATGGTGGTTCATGCCACTTAGGTTTCAAGGATGAAAGGTTGGAACATGGGCAATCATTTCCTGGAGATGGTAATGGTAATTTTTCTATTGGCAGGAAGAATTGGAACATAAAATTTAAGGATGTTACCTCTGCTGCTCAAGCAGCGGCAGATTTTGCAGAACTTGCAAGCCTAGCTGCCAGAGTTGCTGCATAACTTTCAAGGAAAGATTATGTTGTTGATGGTGGTTCATGCCACTTAGGTTTCAAGGATGAAAGATTGGAACTTGGGCAATCATTTCCTGGAGCTAGTAATGGTAATTTTTCTATTGGCAGGCAAAATTGAAACATAAAATTTAAGGATGCTACCGCTTCTGCTCAAGCAGTGGCTGACTTTGCAGAACATGCAAGCCTAGCTGCCAGAGCTGTTGTAGAACTTTCAAGGCAATAAATTATTGATGATGGTGGTTCATGCCACTTAGGTTTCAAGAATGAAAGGTTGGAACACGGGCAATCATTTCCTGGAGATGGTAATGGTAATTTTTCTGTTGGTAGGTAGATTTGGAACATGAATTTTAAGGATGTTACCTCTGCAGCTCAAGCAGCTGCTGAGTTTGCAGAACATGCAAGACTAGCTGCCAGAGCTGTTGTAGAACTTTCAAGGCAATATTGTGTTGATGATGGTGGTTTATGCCACTTAGGTTTCAAGGATGAAAGGTTGGAGCATGGGCAATCATTTCCTGGAGATTGTAATGGTAATTTTTCTGTTGGCAGGCAGAATTGGAACATAAAATTTAAGGATGCTACCTCTCCTGCTCAAGCAGCGGCCGAGTTTGCAGAACATGCAAGCCTAGCTGATAGAGCTGTTGTAGAACTTTCAAGGAAATATTGTGTTGTTGATGGTGGTTCATGCCACTTAGGTTTCATGGATGAAAGGTTGGAACATGGGTAATCATTTCCTGGAGATGGTAATGGTAATTTTCTGTTGGTAGGTAGAATTGGAACATGAAATTTAAGAATGCTACCTCTGCTGCTCAAGCAGCGGCTGAGTTTGCTGAACATGCAAGCCTAGCTGCCAGAGCTGTTGTAGAACTTTCAAGGCAATATTGTGTTGATGATGGTGGTTCATGCCACTTAGGTTTCAAGGATGAAAGGTTGGAGCATGGGCAATCATGTCCTGGAGATGGTAATCGTAATTTTTCTGTTGGTAGGTAGATTTGGAACATGAATTTTAAGGATGTTACCTCTGCTGCTCAAGCAGTTGCTGAGTTTGAAGAACATGCAAGCCTAGCTGCCAGAGCTGTTGTAGAACTTTCAAGGCAATATTGTGTTGATGATGGTGGTTCATGCCGCTTAGGTTTCAAGGATGAAAGGTTGGAGCACGGGCAATCATTTCCTGGAGATGGTAATGGTAATTTTTCTGTTGGCAGGCAGAATTGGAACATAAAATTTAAGGATGTTACCTCTGCTGCTCAAGCATCTGCTGAGTTTGCAGAACATGCAAGCCAAGCTGCGAGAGCTGTTGTAGGACTTTCAAGGCAATATTGTGTTGATGATGGTGGTTCATGCCACTTAGGTTTCAAGGATAAAAGGTTGGAACATGGGCAATCATTTCCTGGAGATGGTAATGGTAATTTTTCTATTTGCAGGAAGAATTGGAACATAAAATTTAAGGATGTTACCTCTGCTGCTCAAGCAGCGGCTGAGTTTGCAGAACTTGCAAGCCTAGCTGCCAGAGTTGCTGCATAACTTTCAAGGAAATATTATGTTGTTGATGGTGGTTCATGCCACTTAGGTTTCAAGGATGAAAGGTTGGAACTTGGGCAATCATTTCCTGGAGCTAGTAATGGTAATTTTTCTATTGGCAGGCAAAATTGAAACATAATATTTAAAGATGCTACCGCTTCTGCTCAAGCAGCGGCTGACTTTGCAGAACATGCAAGCCTAGCTACCAGAGCTGTTGTAGAACTTTCAAGGCAATAAATTATTGATGATGGTGGTTCATGCCACTTAGGTTTCCAGAATGAAAGGTTGGAACACGGGCAATCATTTCCTGGAGATGGTAATGGTAATTTTTCTATTGGTAGGTAGATTTGGAACATGAATTTTAAGGATGTTACCTCTGCAGCTCAAGCAGCTGCTGAGTTTGCAGAACATCCAAGCCTAGCTGCCAGAGCTGTTGTAGAACTTTCAAGGCAATATTGTGTTGATGATGGTGGTTCATGCCACTTAGGTTTCAAGGATGAAAGGTTGGAGCACGGGCAATCATTTCCTGGAGATGGTAATGGTAATTTTCTGTTGGCAGGCAGAATTGGAACATAAAATTTAAGGATGCTACCTCTCCTGCTCAAGCAGCGGCCGAGTTTGCAGAACATGCAAGCCTAGCTGATAGAGCTGTTGTAGAACTTTCAAGGAAATATTGTGTTGTTGATGGTGGTTCATGCCACTTAGGTTTCATGGATGAAAGGTTGGAACATGGGTAATCATTTCCTGGAGATGGTAATGTTAATTTTCTGTTGGTAGGTAGAATTGGAACATGAAATTTAAGAATGCTACCTCTGCTGCTCAAGCAGTGGCTGAGTTTGCTGAACATGCAAGCCTAGCTGCCAGAGCTGTTGTAGAACTTTAAAGGCAATATTGTGTTGATGATGGTGGTTCATGCCACTTAGGTTTCAAGGATGAAAGGTTGGAGCATGGGCAATCATGTCCTGGAGATGGTAATGGCAATTTTTCTGTTGGCAGGCAGAATTGGAACATAAAATTTAAGGATGCTACCTCTGCTGCTCAAGCAGCGGCAGAGTTTGCAGAACATGCAAGCCTAGCTGCTAGAGCTGTATTAGAACTTTCAAGGAAATATTGTGTTGTTGATGGTGGTTCATGCCACTTAGGTTTCATGGATGAAAGGTTGGAACATGGGTAATCATTTCCTGGAGATGGTAATGGTAATTTTTCTGTTGGCAGGTAGAATTGGAACATGAAATTTAAGGATGCTACCTCTGTTGCTCAAGCAGCGGCGGAGTTTGCAGAACATGCAAGCCTAGCTGCCAGAGCTGTTGTTGAATTTTGAAGGCAATATTGTGTTGATGATGGTGGTTCATACCACTTAGGTTTCAAGGATGAAAGGTTGGAACATGGGCAGTCATTTCTTGAAGATGGTAATTTTTCTGTTGGCAGGCAGAATTGGAACATAAAATTTAAGGATGTTACCGCTGCTACTCAAGCAGCGGCTGAGATTGCAAAACATACAAGCCTAGCTGCCAGAGCTGTTGTAGGACTTTAAATGAAATATTGTGTTGTTGATGGTGGTTCATGCCACTTAGGTTTCAAGGATGAAAGGTTCGAACATGGGCAATCATTTCCTGGAGCTGGTAATGGTAATTTTACTGTTGGCAGACGGGAACATAAAATTTAAGGATGCTACCTCTCCTGCTCAAGCAGCGGCCGAGTTTGCAGAACATGCAAGCCTAGCTGCCAGAGCTATTGTAGAACTTTCAAGGAAATATTGTGTTGATGATAGTGGTTCATGCCACTTAGGTTTCAAGGATGAAAGGTTGGAGCACGGGCAATCATTTCCTGGAGATGGTAATGGTAATTTTTCTGTTGGCAGGCAGAATTGGAACATAAAATTTAAGGATGCTACCTCTCCTGCTCAAGCAGCGGCCGAGTTTGCAGAACATGGAAGCCTAGCTGATAGAGCTGTTGTAGAACTTTCAAGGAAATATTGTGTTGTTGATGGTGGTTCATGCCACTTAGGTTTCATGGATGAAAGGTTGGAACATGGGTAATCATTTCCTGGAGATGGTAATGGTAATTTTCTGTTGGTAGGTAGAATTGGAACATGAAATTTAAGAATGCTACCTCTGCTGCTCAAGCAGCGGCTGAGTTTGCTGAACATGCAAGCCTAGCTGCCAGAGCTGTTGTAGAACTTTCAAGGCAATATTGTGTTGATGATGGTGGTTCATGCCACTTAGGTTTCAAGTATGAAAGGTTGGAACATGGGCAATCATGTCCTGGAGATGGTAATGGCAATTTTTTTGTTGGCAGGCAGGAAGGGAACATAAAATTTAAGGATGCTACCTCTCCTGCTCAAGCAGCGGCCGAGTTTGCAGAACATGCAAGCCTAGCTGATAGAGCTGTTGTAGAACTTTCAAGGAAATATTGTGTTGATGATGGTGGTTCATGCCACTTAGGTTTCAAGGATGAAAGGTTGGAGCATGGGCAATCATTTCCTGGAGATGGTAATGGTAATTTTTCTGTTGGCAGGCAGAATTGGAACATAAAATTTAAGGATGCTACCTCTCCTGCTCAAGCAGCGGCCGAGTTTGCAGAACATGCAAGCCTAGCTGATAGAGCTGTTGTAGAACTTTCAAGGAAATATTGTGTTGTTGATGGTGGTTCATGCCACTTAGTTTTCATGGATGAAAGGTTGGAACATGGGTAATTATTTCCTGGAGATGGTAATGGTAATTTTCTGTTGGTAGGTAGAATTGGAACATGAAATTTAAGAATGCTACCTCTGCTGCTCAAGCAGCGGCTGAGTTTGCGGAACATGCAAGCCTAGCTGCCAGAGCTGTTGTAGAACTTTCAAGGCAATATTGTGTTGATGATGGTGGTTCATGCCACTTAGGTTTCAAGGATGAAAGGTTGGAGCATGGGCAATCATGTCCTGGAGATGGTAATGGTAATTTTTCTATTGGCAGGCAGAATTGGAACATAAAATTTAAGGATGCTACCTCTGCTGCTCAAGCAGCGGCTGAGTTTGCAGAACATGCAAGCCTAGCTGCTAGAGCTGTAGTAGAACTTTCAAGGAAATATTGTGTTGTTGATGGTGGTTCATGCCACTTAGGTTTCATGGATGAAAGGTTGGAACATGGGTAATCATTTCCTGGAGATGGTAATGGTAATTTTTCTGTTGACAGGTAGAATTGGAACATGAAATTTAAGGATGCTACCTCTGTTGCTCAAGCAGCGGCAGAGTTTGCAGAACATGCAAGCCTAGCAGCCAGAGCTGTTGTTGAATTATGAAGGCAATATTGTGTTGATGATGGTGGTTCATACCACTTAGGTTTCAAGGATGAAAGGTTGGAACATGGGCAGTCATTTCTTGAAGATGGTAATTTTTCTGTTGGCAGGCAGAATTGGAACATAGAATTTAAGGATGTTACCGCTGCTACTCAAGCAGCGGCTGAGATTGCAAGACATACAAGCCTAGCTGCCAGAGCTGTTGTAGGACTTTAAATGAAATATTGTGTTGTTGATGGTGGTTCATGCCACTTAGGTTTCAAGGATGAAAGGTTCGAACATGGGCAATCATTTCCTGGAGCTGGTAATGGTAATTTTTCTGTTGGCAGACGGGAACATAAAATTTAAGGATGCTACCGCTGCTGCTCAAGCAGCGGCTGACTTTGCAGAACATGCAAGCCTCGCTGCCAGAGCTGTTGTATAACTTTCAAGGAAATATTATGTTGTTGATGGTGGTTCATGCCACTTAGGTTTCAAGGATGAAAGGTTGGAACATAGGCAATCATTTCCTAAAGCTAGAAATGGTAATTTTTCTGTTGGCAGGCAAAATTGGAACATAAAATTTATGGATGCTACCGCTTCTGCTCAAACAGCGGCTGACTTTGCAGAACATGCAAGCCTCGCTGCCAGAGCTGTTGTAGAACTTTCAAGGAAATATTGTGTTGATGGTGGTTCATGCCACTTAGGTTTCAAGAATGAAAGGTTGGAACACGGGCAATCATTTCCTGGAGATGGTAATGGTAATTTTTCTGTTGGTAGGTTGATTTGGAACATGAATTTTAAGGATGTTACCTCTGCTGCTCAAGCAGCTGCTGAGTTTGCAGAACATGTAAGCCTAGCTGCCAGAGCTGTTGTAGAACTTTCAAGGCAATATTGTGTTGATGATGGTGGTTCATACCACCTAGGTTTCAAGGATAAAAGGTTGGAACATGGGCAGTCATTTCCTGGAGATGGTAATTTTTCTGTTGGCAAGCAGAATTGGAACAAGAAATTTAAGGATGTTACCTCTGCTGCTCAAGCATCTGCTGAGTTTGCAGAACATGCAAGCCAAGCTGCGAGAGCTGTTGTAGGACTTTCAAGGCAATATTGTGTTGATGATGGTGGTTCATGCCACTTAGGTTTCAAGGATGAAAGGTTGGAACATGGGCAATCATTTCCTGGAGATGGTAATGGTAATTTTTCTATTGGCAGGAAGAATTGGAACATAAAATTTAAGGATGCTACCTCTGCTGCTCAGGCAGCGGCTGAGTTTGCAGAACTTGCAAGCCTAGCTGCCAGAGCTGTTGTAGAACTTTCAAGGCAATAAATTATAGATGATGGTGGTTCATGCCACTTAGGTTTCAAGAATGAAAGGTTGGAACACGGGCAATCATTTCCTGGAGATGGTAATGGAAATTTTTCTGTTGGTAGGTAGATTTGGAACATGAATTTTAAGGATGTTACCTCTGCAGCTCAAGCAACTGCTGAGTTTGCAGAAAATGCAAGCCTAGCTGCCAGAGCTGTTGTAGAACTTTCAAGGCAATATTGTGTTAAAAATGGTGGTTCATGCCACTTAGGTTTCAAGGATGAAAGGTTGGAGCATGGGCAATCATTTCCTGGAGATGATAATAGTAATTTTTCTATTGGCAGGAAGAATTGGAACATAAAATTTAAGGATGTTACCTCTGCTGCTCAAGCAGCGGCTGAGTTTGCAGAACTTGCAAGCCTAGTTGCCAGAGTTGTTGCATAACTTTCAAGGAAATATTATGTTGTTGATGGTGGTTCATGCCACTTAGGTTTCAAGGATGAAAGGTTGGAACTTGGGCAATCATTTCCTGGAGCTAGTAATGGTAATTTTTCTATTGGCAGGCAAAATTGAAACATAAAATTTAAGGATGCTACCGCTTCTGCTCAAGCAGCGGCTGACTTTGCAGAACATGCAAGCCTAGCTGCCAGAGCTGTTGTAGAACTTTCAAGGCAATAAATTATTGATGATGATGGTTCATGCCACTTAGGTTTCAAGAATGAAAGGTTGGAACACGGGCAATCATTTCCTGGAGATGGTAATGGTAATTTTTCTGTTGGTAGGTAGATTTGGAACATGAATTTTAAGGATGTTACCTCTGCAGCTCAAGCAGCTGCTGAGTTTGCAGAACATGCAAGACTAGCTGCCAGAGCTGTTGTAGAACTTTCAAGGCAATATTGTGTTGATGATGGTGGTTTATGCCACTTAGGTTTCAAGGATGAAAGGTTGGAGCATGGGTAATCATTTCCTGGAGATGGTAATGGTAATTTTTCTGTTGGCAGGCAGAATTGGAACATAAAATTTAAGGATGTTACCTCTGCTGCTCAAGCATCTGCTGAGTTTGCAGAACATGCAAGCCAAGCTGCGAGAGCTGTTGTAGGACTTTCAAGGCAATATTGTGTTGATGATGGTGGTTCATGCCACTTAGGTTTCAAGGATGAAAGGTTGGAACATGGGCAATCATTTCCTGGAGATGGTAATGGTAATTTTTCTATTGGCAGGAAGAATTGGAACATAAAATTTAAGGATGTTACCTCTGCTGCTCAAGCAGCGGCTGAGTTTGCAGAACTTGCAAGCCTAGCTGCCAGAGCTGTTGTAGAACTTTCAAGGCAATAAATTATAGATGATGGTGGTTCATGCCACTTAGGTTTCAAGAATGAAAGGTTGGAACACGGGCAATCATTTCCTGGAGATGGTAATGGAAATTTTTCTGTTGGTAGGTAGATTTGGAACATGAATTTTAAGGATGTTACCTCTGCAGCTCAAGCAGCTGCTGAGTTTGCAGAAAATGCAAGCCTAGCTGCCAGAGCTGTTGTAGAACTTTCAAGGCAATATTTTGTTAAAAATGGTGGTTCATGCCACTTAGGTTTCAAGGATGAAAGGTTGGAGCATGGGCAATCATTTCCTGGAGATGGTAATGGTAATTTTTCTATTGGCAGGAAGAATTGGAACATAAAATTTAAGGATGTTACCTCTGCTGCTCAAGCAGCGGCTGAGTTTGCAGAACTTGCAAGCCTAGTTGCCAGAGTTGTTGCATAACTTTCAAGGAAATATTATGTTGTTGATGGTGGTTCATGCCACTTAGGTTTCAAGGATGAAAGGTTGGAACTTGGGCAATCATTTCCTGGAGCTAGTAATGGTAATTTTTCTATTGGCGGGAAAAATTGAAACATAAAATTTAAGGATGCTACCGCTTCTGCTCAAGCAGCGGCTGACTTTGCAGAACATGCAAGCCAAGCTGCTAGAGCTGTTGTAGAACTTTCAAGGCAATATTGTGTTGATGATGGTGGTTCATGCCACTTAGGTTTCAAGGATGAAAGGTTGGAGCATGGGCAATCATGTCCTGGAGATGGTAATGGTAATTTTTCTGTTGGCAGGCAGAATTGGAACATAAAATTTAAGGATGCTACCCCTGCTGCTCAAGCAGCGGCTGAGTTTGCAGAACATGCAAGCCTAGCTTCTAGAGCTATATTAGAACTTTCAAGGAAATATTGTCTTGTTGATGGTGGTTCATGCCACTTAGGTTTCATGGATGAAAGGTTGGAACATGGGTAATCATTTCCTGGAGATGGTTATGGTAATTTTTCTGTTGGCAGGTAGAATTGGAACATGAAATTTAAGGATGCTACCTCTGTTGCTCAAGCAGCGGCGGAGTTTGCAGAACATGCAAGCCAAGCTGCCAGAGCAGTTGTTGAATTTTGAAGGCAATATTGTGTTGACGATGGTGGTTCACACCACTTAGGTTTCAAGGATGAAAGGTTGGAACATGGGCAGGCATTTCTTGAAGATGTTAATTTTTCTGTTGGCAGGCAGAATTGGAACATAAAATTTAAGGATGTTACTGCTGCTACTCAAGCAGCGGCTGAGATTGCAAAACATACAAGCCTAGATGCCAGAGCTGTTGTAGGACTTTAAATGAAATATTGTGTTGTTGATGGTGGTTCATGCCACTTAGGTTTCATGGATGAAAGGTTCGAACATGGGCAATCATTTCCTGGAGCTGGTAATGGTAATTTTTCTGTTGGCAGACGGTAACATAAAATTTAAGGATGCTACCGCTGCTGCTCAAGCAGCGGCTGACTTTGCAGAACATGCAAGCCTCGCTGCCAGAGCTGTTGTAGAACTTTTAAGAAAATATTGTGTTGATTGTGGTGGTTCATGCCACTTAGGTTTCAAGGATGAAAGGTTGGAACATAGGCAATCATTTCCTAGAGATGGTAATGGTAATTTTTCTATTGGTAGGCAGAATTGGAAAATGATATTTAAGGATACTACCTCTGCTGCTCAAGCAACGGCTGAGTTTGCAGAACATGCAAGCCTGGCTGCCAGAGCTATTGTTGAACTTTCAACGCAATATTGTGTTGATGATGGTGGTTCATACCACTTAGGTTTCAAGGATAAAAGGTTGGAATATGGGCAGTCATTTCCTGGAGATGGTAATTTTTCTATTGGCCGGCAGAATTGGAACATGAAATTTAAGGATGTAACCTCTGCTGCTCAAGCTGCGGCTGAGTTTGCAGAACATGCAAGCCTAGCTGTGAGGGCTATTGTAGGACTTTCAAGGCAATATTGTGTTGATGATGGTGGTTCATGCCACTTAGGTTTCAAGGATGTAAGGTTGGAACATAGGCAATCATTTCTTGGAAATGGTAATGGTAATTTTTCTATTGGCAGGCAGAATTGGAACATAAAATTTAAGGATGTTACCTCTGCTGCTCAAGCAGCGGCTGAGTTTGCAAAACATGCAAGCCTAGGTGCAAGAGCTGTTGTTGAACTTTCAAGGCAATATTGTGTTGATGATGGTGGTTCATACCACTTAGGTTTCAAGGATAAAAGGTTGGAACATGGGCAGTCATTTCCTGGAGATGGTAATTTTTCTATTGGAAGGCAGAATTGGAACATGAAATTTAAGGATGTAACCTCTGCTGCTTAAGCTGCGGCTGAGTTTGCAGAACATGCGATCCTAGCTGCGAGAGCTGTTGTAGGACTTTAAAGGCAATATTGTATTGATGATGGTGGTTCATGCCACTTAGGTTTCAAGGATGAAAGGTTGGAACATGGGCAATCATTTCCTGGAGCTGGTAATGGTAATTTTTCTGTTGGCAGACAGAATTGGAACATAAAATTTAATGATACTACCGCTGCTGCTTAAGCAGCGGCTGACTTTGTAGAACATGCAAGCCTAGCTGCCAGAGCTGTTGTAGAACTTTCAAGGACATATTGTGTTGATGATGGTGGTTCATGCCACTTAGGTTTCAAGGATGAAAGGGTGGAACATGGGCAATCATTTCCTGGAGATGGTAATGGTAATTTTTCTATTGGCAGGCAGAATTGGAACATAAAATTTAAGGATGTTACCTCTGTTGCTCAAGCAGCGGCTGAGTTTGCAGAACATGCAAGCCTAGCTGCCATAGCTGTTGTAGAACTTTCAAGGAAATATTGCGTTGATGATGGTGGTTCATGCCACTTAGGTTTCAAGGATGAAAGGTTGGAACATAGGCAATCATTTCCTGGAGATGGTAATGGTAATTGTTCTGTTGGTAGGCAGAATTGGAACATGAAACTTAAGGATGCTACCTCTGCTGCTCAAGCAGCGGCTGAGTTTGCAGAACATGCAAGCCTAGCTGCTAGAGCTGTTGTTGAACTTTCAAGGAAATATTGTGTTGATGATGGTGGTTCATACCACTTAGGTTTCAAGGATAAAAGGTTGGAACATGGGCAGTCATTTCCTGGAGATGGTAATTTTTCTATTGGTAGGCAGAATTGGAACATGAAATTTAATGATGTAACCTCTACTGCTCAAGCATCTGCTGAGTTTGCAGAACATGCAAGCCAAGTTGCGAGAGCTGTTGTAGGACTTTCAAGGCAATATTGTGTTGATGATGGTGGTTCATGCCACTTAGGTTTCATGGATGAAAGGTTGGAACATGGGCAATCATTTCCTGGAGATGGTAATGGTAATTTTTCTATTGGCAGGAAGAATTGGAACATAAAATTTAATGATGTTACCTCTGCTTCTCAAGCAGCGGCTGAGTTTGCAGAACTTGCAAGCCTAGTTGCCAGAGTTGTTGCATAACTTTCAAGGAAATATTATGTTGTTGATGGTGGTTCATGCCACTTAGGTTTCAAGGATGAAAGGTTGGAACTTGGGCAATCATTTCCTGGAGCTAGTAATGGTAATTTTTCTATTGGCAGGCAAAATTGAAACATAAAATTTAAGGATGCTACCGCTTCTGCTCAAGCAGCGGCTGACTTTGCAGAACATGCAAGCCTAGCTAACAGAGCTATTGTTGAACTTTCAAGGCAATAAATTATTGATGATGGTGGTTCATGCTACTTAGGTTTCAAGAATGAAAGGTTGGAACACGGGCAATCATTTCCTGGAGATGGTAATGGTTATTTTTCTGTTGGTAGGTAGATTTGGAACATGAATTTTAAGGATGTTACCTGTGCTGCTCAAGCAGCTACTGAGTTTGCAGAACATGCAAGCCTAGCTGCCAGAGCTGTTGTAGAACTTTCAAGGCAATATTGTGTTGATGATGGTGGTTCATACCACCTAGGTTTCAAGGATAAAAGGTTGGAACATGGGCAGTCATTTCCTGGAGATGGTAATTTTTCTGTTGGCAAGCAGAATTGGAACAAGAAATTTAAGGATGTTACCTCTGCTGCTCAAGCATCTGCTGAGTTTGCAGAACATGCAAGCCAAGCTGCGAGAGCTGTTGTAGGACTTTCAAGGCTATATTATGTTGATGATGGTGGTTCATGCCACTTAGGTTTCAAGGATGAAAGGTTTAAACAAGGGCAATCATTTCCTGGAGATGGTAATGGTAATTTTTCTATTGGCAGGAAGAATTGGAACATAAAATTTAAGGATGTTACCTCTGCTGCTCAAGCAGCGGCTGAGTTTGCAGAACTTGCAAGCCTAGCTGCCAGAGTTGCTGCATAACTTTCAAGGAAATATTATGTTGTTGATGGTGGTTCATGCAACTTAGGTTTCAAGGATGAAAGGTTGGAACTTGGGCAATCATTTCCTGGAGCTAGTAATGGTAATTTTTCTATTAGTAGGCAAAATTGAAACATAAAATTTAAGGATGCTACCGCTTCTGCTCAAGCAGCGGCTGACTTTGCAGAACATGCAAGCCTAGCTGCCAGAGCTGTTGTAGAACTTTCAAGGCAATAAATTATTGATGATGGTGGTTCATGCCACTTCGGTTTCAAGAATGAAAGGTTGGAACACGGGCAATCATTTCCTGGAGATGATAATGGAAATTTTTCTGTTGGTAGGTATATTTGGAACATGAATTTTAAGGATGTTACCTCTGCAGCTCAAGCAGCTGCTGAGTTTGCAGAAAATGCAAGCCTAGCTACCAGAGCTATTGTAGAACTTTCAAGGCAATATTGTGTTAAAAATGGTGGTTCATGCCACTTAGGTTTCAAGGATGAAAGGTTGGAGCATGGGCAATCATTTCCTGGAGATGGTAATGGTAATTTTTCTGTTGGCAGGCAGAATTGGAACATAAAATTTAAGGATGCTACCTCTCCTGCTCAAGCAGCGGCCGAGTTTGCAGAACATGCAAGCCTAGCTGATAGAGCGGTTGTAGAACTTTCAAGGAAATATTGTGTTGTTGATGGTGGTTCATGCCACTTAGGTTTCATGGATAAAAGGTTGGAACATGGGTAATCATTTCCTGGAGATGGTAATGGTAATTTTCTGTTGGTAGGTAGAATTGGAACATGAAATTTAAGAATGCTACCTCTGCTGCTCAAGCAGCGGCTGAGTTTGCTGAACATGCAAGCCTAGCTGCTAGAGTTGTTGTAGAACTTTCAAGGCAATATTGTGTTGATGATGGTGGTTCATGCCACTTAGGTTTCAAGGATGAAATGTTAGAGCATGGGCAATCATGTCCTGGAGATGGTAATGGTAATTTTTCTGTTGGCAGGCAGAATTGGAACATAAAATTTAAGGATGCTACCCCTGCTGCTCAAGCAGCGGCTGAGTTTGCAGAACATGCAAGCCTAGCTTCTAGAGCTATATTAGAACTTTCAAGGAAATATTGTCTTGTTGATGGTGGTTCATGCCACTTAGGTTTCATGGATGAAAGGTTGGAACATGGGTAATCATTTCCTGGAGATGGTAATGGTAATTTTTCTGTTGGCAGGTAGAATTGGAACATAAAATTTAAGGATGCTACCTCTGTTGCTCAAGCAGCGGCGGAGTTTGCAGAACATGCAAGCCTAGCTGCCAGAGCAGTTGTTGAATTTTGAAGGCAATATTGTGTTGATGATGGTGGTTCACACCACTTAGGTTTCAAGGATGAAAGGTTGGAACATGGGCAGTCATTTCTTGAAGATGGTAATTTTTCTGTTGGCAGGCAGAATTGGAACATAAAATTTAAGGATGTTACTGCTGCTACTCAAGTAGCGGCTGAGATTGCAAAACATACAAGCCTAGCTGCCAGAGCTGTTATAGGACTTTAAATGAAATATTGTGTTGTTGATGGTGGTTCATGCCACTTAGGTTTCATGGATGAAAGGTTCGAACATGGGCAATCATTTCCTGGAGCTGGTAATGGTAATTTTTCTGTTGGCAGACGGGAACATAAAATTTAAGGATGCTACCGCTGCTGCTCAAGCAGCGGCTGACTTTGCAGAACATGCAAGCCTCGCTGCCAGAGCTGTTGTAGAACTTTTAAGAAAATATTGTGTTGATGATGGTGGTTCATGCCACTTAGGTTTCAAGGATGAAAGGTTGGAACATAGGCAATCATTTCCTAGAGATGGTAATGGTAATTTTTCTATTGGTAGGCAGAATTGGAAAATGATATTTAAGGATACTACCTCTGCTGCTCAAGCAACGGCTGAGTTTGCAGAACATGCAAGCCTGGCTGCCAGAGCTATTGTTGAACTTTCAACGCAATATTGTGTTGATGATGGTGGTTCATACCACTTAGGTTTCAAGGATAAAAGGTTGGAATATGGGCAGTCATTTCCTGGAGATGGTAATTTTTCTGTTGGCAGGCAGAATTGGAACATGAAATTTAAGGATGTAACCTCTGCTGCTCAAGCTGCGGCTGAGTTTGTAGAACATGCAAGCCTAGCTGTGAGGGCTATTGTAGGACTTTCAAGGCAATATTGTGTTGATGATGGTGGTTCATGCCACTTAGGTTTCAAGGATGAAAGGTTGGAACAAGGGCAATCATTTCCTGGAGATGGTAATGGTAATTTTTCTATTGGCAGGCAGAATTGGAACATGAAATTTAAGGATGTTACCTCTACTGCTCAAGCAGCGGCTGAGTTTGCAAAACATGCAAGCCTAGGTGCAAGAGCTGTTGTTGAACTTTCAAGGCAATATTGTGTTGATGATGGTGGTTCATACCACTTAGGTTTCAAGGATAAAAGGTTGGAACATGGGCAGTCATTTCCTGGAGATGGTAATTTTTCTATTGGAAGGCAGAATTGGAACATGAAATTTAAGGATGTAACCTCTGCTGCTTAAGCTGCGGCTGAGTTTGTAAAATATGCAATCCTAGCTGCGAGAGCTGTTGTAGGACTTTTAAGGCAATATTGTATTGATGATGGTGGTTCATGCCACTTAGGTTTCAAGGATGAAAGGTTGGAATATGGGCAACCATTTCCTAGAGCTGGTAATGGTAATTTTTCTGCTGGCAGACAGAATTGGAACATAAAATTTAAGGATACTACCGCTGCTGCTTAAGCAGCGGCTGACTTTGTAGAACATGCAAGCCTAGCTGCCAGAGCTGTTGTAGAACTTTCAATGAAATATTGTGTTGATGATGGTGGTTCATGCCACTTAAGTTTCAAGGATGAAAGGTTGGAACATGGGCAATCATTTCCTGGAGATGGTAATGGTAATTTTTCTATTGGCAGGCAGAATTGGAACATAAAATTTAAGGATGTTACCTCTCCTGCTCAAGCAGCGGCTGAGTTTGCAGAACATGCAAGCCTAGCTGCCAGAGCTGTTGTAGAACTTTCAAGGAAATATTGCGTTGATAATGGTGGTTCATGCCACTTAGGTTTCAAGGATGAAAGGTTGGAACATAGGCAATCATTTCCTGGAGATGGTAATGGTAATTGTTCTGTTGGTAGGCAGAATTGGAACATGAAACTTAAGGATGCTACCTCTGCTGCTCAAGCAGCGGCTGAGTTTGCAGAACATGCAAGCCTAGCTGCTAGAGCTATTGTTGAACTTTCTAGGAAATATTGTGTTGATGATGGTGGTTCATACCACTTAGGTTTCAAGGATAAAAGGTTGGAACATGGGCAGTCATTTCCTTGAGATGGTAATTTTTCTGTCGGTAGGCAGAATTGGAACATGAAATTTAATGATGTAACCTCTGCTGCTCAAGCTGCGGCTGAGTATGCAGAACATGCAAGCCTAGCTGCGAGAGCTGTTGTAGGAATTTCAAGGCCATATTGTATTGATGATGGTGGTTTATGCCACTTAGGTTTCAAGGATGAAAGGTTGGAACATGGGCAATCATTTCCTCGAGATGGTAATGGTAATTTTTCTTTTGGCAGGCATAATTGCAACATGAAATTTAAGGATGCTTCCTCTGCTGCTCAAGCAGCGGCTGAGTTTGCAGAACATGCAATCCTAGCTGCCAGAGCTGCTGTAGAACTTTCAAGGCAATATTGTGTTGATGATGGTGGTTCATGCCTCTTAGGTTTCAAGGATGAAAGGTTGGAACATGGGCAATCATTTCCTGGAGATGGTAATGGTAATTTTTCTGTTGCCAGGTAGAATTGGAACATGAAATTAAAGGATGCTACATCTGCTGCTCAAGCAGCGTCTGACTTTGCAGAACATGCAAGCCTAGTTGCTAGAGATGATGTAGAACTTTCAAGGCAATATTGTGTTGATGATGGTGGTTCATTCCACTTAGGTTTCAAGGATAAAAGGTTTGAACATGGGTAGTCATTTCCTGGAGATGGTAATTTTTCTGTTGGCAGGTAGAATTGGAACATGAAATTTAAGAATGTTACCTTTACTGCTCAAGCTACGGCTGAGTTTGCAGAACATGCAAGCCTAGCTGCCAGAGTTGCTGCATAACTTTCAAGGAAATATTATGTTGTTGATGGTGGTTCATGCAACTTAGGTTTCAAGGATGAATGGTTGGAACATGGGCAATCATTTCCTAGAGATGGTAATGGTAAGTTTTCTGTTGGCAGGCAGAATTGGAACATAAAATTTAAGGATGCTACCTCTGCTGCTCAGGCAGCGGCTGAGTTTGCAGAACATGCAAGCCTAGCTGCGAGAGCTGTTGTAGGACTTTCAAGGCAATATAGTGTTGATGATGGTGGTTCATGCCACTTAGGTTTCAAGGATGAAAGGTTGGAATATGGGCAATCATTTCCTTGAGATGGTAATTTTTCTATTGGCAGGCAGAATTGGAACATGAAATTTAAGGATGCTACCTCTGGTGCTAAAGCAGCGGCTGACTTTGCAGAACATGCAACCCTAGCTGCCAGAGCTGTTGTAGAACTTCCAAGGCAATATTGCATTAATGATGGTGGTTCATGCCACTTAGGTTTCAAGGATGAAAGGTTGGAACATGGGTAATAATTTCCTGGAGATGGTAACGGTAATTTTTCAGTTGGCAGGCAGAATTGGAACATGAAATTTAAGGATGTTACCTCTGCTGCTCAAGCTGCGGCTGAGTTTGCAGAACATGCAAGCCTAGCTGCGAGAGCTGTTGTAGGACTTTTAAGGCAATATTGTGTTGATGATGGTGGTTCATGCCACTTAGGTTTCAAGGATGAAAGGTTGGAACATGGGGAATCATTTCCTGGAGATGGTAATGGTAATTTTTCTGTTGGCAGGGAGAGTTGGAACATAAAATTTAAGGATGCTACCTCTGCTGCTCAAGCAGCGGCTGACTTTGCAGATCATACAAGCCTAGCTGCCAGAGCTGTTGTAGAACTTTCAAGGCAATATTGTGTTGATGATGGTGGTTCATGCCACTTAGGTTTCAAGGATGAAAGGTTGGAACCTGGTCAATCATTTCCTGGAGATGGTAATGGTAATTTTTCTGTTGGCAGGCCGAATAGGAACATAAAATTATGCTACCTCTGCTGCTCGAGCAGCGGCTGAGTTTGCAGAACATGCAAGCCTAGCTGCCAGAGCTGCTGTTGAACTTTCAAGGTAATATTATGTTGATGATGGTGGTTCATACCACTTAGGTTTCAAGGATAAAAGGTTGGAACATGGGCAGTCATTTCCTGGAGATGGTAATTTTTCTGTTGGCAGGCAGAATCTGAACATGAAATTTAAAGATGTTACCTCTGCTGCTCAAGCTGTGGCTGAGTTTGCAGAACATGCAAGCCTAGCTGCGAGAGCTGTTGTAGATCAAGGCAATATTATGTTGATGATGGTGGTTCATGCCACTTAGGTTTCAATGATGAAAGGTTGGAACATGGGCAATCATTTCCTGGAGATTGTAATGGTAATTTTTCTGTTGGCAGGGAGAATTGGAACATAAAATTTAAGGATGCTACCTCTGCTGCTCAAGCAGCGGCTGACTTTGCAGAACATAAAAGCCTAGCTGCTAGAGCTGTTGTAGAACTTTCAAGGCAATATTGTGTTGATGATGGTGGTTCCTGCCACTTAGGTTTCAAGGATGAAAGGTTGGAACATGGCTAATCATTTCTTGAGATGGTAATGGAAATTTTTCTGTTGGCAAGGAGAATTGGAACATAAAATTTAAGGATGCTACCTCTGCTGCTCAAGCTGCGGCTGACTTTGCAGAACATGCAACCCTAGCTGCCAGAGCTGTTGTAGAACTTTCAAGGCAATATTGTGTTGATGATGGTGGTTCATGCCACTTAGGTTTCAAGGATGAAAGGTTGGAACATGGTCAATCATTTCCTGGAGATGGTAATGGTAATTTTTCTGTTGGCAGGGAGAATAGGAACATAAAATTATGCTACCTCTGCTGCTCAAGCAGCGGCTGAGTTTTCAGAACATGCAAGCCTAGCTGCCAGAGCTGCTGTTGAACTTTCAAGGCAATATTGTGTTGATGATGGTGGTTCATACCACTTAGGTTTCAAGGATAAAAGGTTGGAACATGGGCAGTCATTTCCTGGAGATGGTAATTTTTCTGTTGGCAGGCAGAATCTGAACATGAAATTTAAGGATGTTACCTCTACTGCTCAAGCTGCGGCTGAGTTTGCAGAACATGCAAGCCTAGCTGCGAGAGCTGTTATAGATCAAGGCAATATTGTGTTGATGATGGTGGTTCATGCCACTTAGGTTTCAATGATGAAAGGTTGGAACATGGGCAATCATTTCCTGGAGATGGTAATGGTAATTTTTCTGTTGGCAGGGAGAATTGGAACATAAAATTTAAGGATGCTACCTCTGCTGCTCAAGCAGCGGCTGACTTTGCAGAACATAAAAGCCTAGTTGCTAGAGCTGTTGTAGAACTTTCAAGGCAATATTGTGTTGATGATGGTGGTTCATGCCACTTAGGTTTCAAGGATGAAAGGTTGGAACATGGGGAATCATTTCCTGGAGATGGTAATGGTAATTTTTCTGTTGGCAGGCAGAATTGGAACATGAAATTTAAGGATGCTACCTATGCTGCTCAAGCAGCGGCTTAGTTTGCAGAACATGCAAGCCTAGATGCCAGAGCTGATGTAGAACTTTCAAGGCAATATTGTGTTGATGATAGTGGTTCATTCCACTTAGGTTTCAAGAATGAAAGGTTGGAACATGGGCAATCATTTCCTAGAGATGGTAATTTTTCTATTGGTAGGCAGAATTGGAACATAAAATTTAAGGATGCTACCGCTGCTGCTCAAGCTGCGGCTGAGTTTGCAGAACATGCAACCCTAGTTGCCAGAGCTGTTGTAGAACTTTCAAGGCAATATTGTGTTGATGATGGTGGTTCATGCCACTTAGGTTTCAAGGATGAAAGGTTGGAACATGGTCAATTATTTCCTGGAGATGGTAATGGTAATTTTTCTGTTGGCAGGCAGAATAGGAACATAAAATTATGCTACCTCTGCTGCTCAAGCAGCGGCTAAGTTTGCAGAACATGCAAGCCTAGCTGCCAGAGCTGCTGTTGAACTTTCAAGGCAATATTGTGTTGATGATGGTGGTCCATACCAGTTAGGTTTCAAGGATAAAAGGTTGGAACATGGGCAGTAATTTCCTGGAGATGGTAATTTTACTGTTGGCTGGCAGAATTGGAACATGAAATTTAAGGATGTTACCTCTGCTGCTCAAGCTGCGGCTGAGTTTGCAGAACATGCAGGCCTAGCTGCGAGAGCTGTTGTAGGACTTTCAAGGCAATATTGTGTTGCTGATGGTGGTTCATGCCACTTAGGTTTCAAGGATGAAAGGTTGGAACATGGGCAATCATTTCCTGGAGATGGTAATGGTAATTTTTCTGTTGGCAGGCAGAATTGGATCATGAAATTTAAGGATGCTACCTCTGCTGCTCAAGCAGCGGCTGAGTTTGCAGAACATGCAAGCCTAGCTGCCAGAGCTGTTGTAGAACTTTCAAGGCAATATTGTGTTGATGATGGTGGTTCATACCACTTAGGTTTCAAGGATGAAAGGTTGGAACATGGGCAATCATTTCCTGGAGATGGTAATGGTAATTTTTCTGTTGGCGGCCAGAATTGGAACATGAAATTTATGGATTCTACCTCTGCTGCTCAAGCAGCGGCTGAGTTTGCAGAATATTCAAGCCTAGCTGCCAGAGCTGTTGTAGAACTTTCAAGGCAATATTGTGTTGATGATGGTGGTTCATGCCACTTAGGTTACAAGGATGAAAGGTGGGAACATGGTCAATCATTTCCTGGAGATGGTAATGGTAATTTTTCTATTGGCAGGCAGAATAGGAACATAAAATTATGCTACCTCTGCTGCTCAAGAAGCGGCTGAGTTTGCAGAACATGCAAGCCTCGCTTCCAGAGCTACTGTTGAATTTTCAATGCAATATTGTGTTGATGATGGTGGTTCATGCCACTTAGGTTTCAAGGATGAAAGGTTGGAACATGGGCAGTCATTTCCTGGAGATGGTAATTTTTCTGTTGGCAGGCAGAATTGGAACATGAAATTAAAGGATGTTACCTCTACTGCTCAAGCAGCGGCTGAGTTTGCAGAACATGCAACCCTAGCTGCGAGAGCTGTTCTAGGACTTTCAAGTCAATATTGTGTTGATGATGGTGGTTCATGCCACTTAGGTTTCAAGGATGAAAGGTTGGAACATGGGGAATCATTTCCTGGAGATGGTAATGGTAATTTTTCTGTTGGCAGGGAGAGTTGGAACATAAAATTTAAGGATGCTACCTCTGCTGCTCAAGCAGCGGCTGACTTTGCAGATCATACAAGCCTAGCTGCCAGAGCTGTTGTAGAACTTTCAAGGCAATATTGTGTTGATGATAGTGGTTCGTGCCACTTAGGTTTCAAGGATGAAAGGTTGGAACATGGTAAATCATTTCCAGGAGATGGTATTGGTAATTTTTCTGTTGGCAGGCAGAATTGGAACATTAAATTTAAAGATGCTACCTCTGCTGCTCAAGCAGCGACTGAGTTTGAAGAACATGCAAGCCTAGCTGCCAGCTACCTCTACTGCTGAAGCAACGACTAACTTTGCAGAACATGCAAGCCTATCTGCCAGAGCTGTTGTAGAACTTTCAAGGCAATATTGTGTTGATGATGGTGGTTCATTCCACTTAGGTTTCAAGGATGATAGGCTGGAACCTGGGCAATCATTTCCTGAAGATGGTAATGGTAATTTTTCTGCTAGCAGGCAGAATTGGAACATGAAATTTAAGGATGCTACCTCTGTTGCTCAACCAGCGGCTGAGTTTGCAGAACATGCAAGCCTAGCTGCCAGAGCTGTTGTAGACCATTCAAGGCAATATTGTGTTGATGATGGTGGTTCATGCTACTTAGGTTTCAAGGATGAAAGGTTGGAACATGGGCAATCATTTCCTCGAGATGGTAATGGTAATTTTCTGTAGGTAGGCAGAATTGGAACATGAAATTTAAGGATGCTATCTTTGCTGCTCAAGCAGCGGCTGAGTTTACAGAACATGCACGCCTAGTTGCCAAAGATGTTGTAGAACTTTCAAGGCAATATTGTGTTGATGATGGTGGTTCATGCCACTTAGGTTTCAAGGATGAAAGGTTGGAAAATGGGCAATATTTCCTGGAGATGGTAATGGTAATTTTTCTGTTGGCAGGTAGAATTGGAACATGAAATTTAATGATACTACCTCTGCTGCTCAAGCAGCGGCTGAGTTTGCAGAACATGCAAGCCTAGCTGCCAGAGCTGTTGTAGAACTTTCATGGCAACATTGTGTTGATGATGGTGGTTCATGCCACTTAGTTTTCAAGGATGAAAGGTTGGAACATGGGCAATCATTCCCTGGAGATGGTAATTCTTCTGTTGGCAGGCATAATTGGAACATGAAATTTAAGGAGGCTACCTATATTGCTAAAGTAGGGGCTGACTTTGAAGAAATGCAAGCCTAGCTGCCAGAGCTGTTGTAGAACTCTCAAGGCAATATTGTGTTGATGATGGTGGTTCATGCCACTTAAGTTTAAGGATGAAAGGTTGGAACATGGGCAATCATTTCCTGGAGATGGTAATGGTAATTTCTCTTGGCAGGTAGAATTGGAACATGAAATTTAATGATGCTACCTCTGCTGCTTAAGCAGTGGCTGAGTTTGCAGAACATGAAGGCCTAGCTGCCAGAGCTGTTGTAGCACTTTAAAGGCAACATTGTGTTGATGATGGTGGTTCATGCCACTTAAGTTTCAAGGATGATAGGTTGGAACATGGGCAATCATTTCCTGAAGATGTTAATGGTAATTTTTCTGCTAGCAGGCAGAATTCGAACATGAAATTTAAGGATGCTACCTTTGCTGCTCAACCAGCGGCTGAGTTTGCAGAACATGCAAGCCTAGCTGCCAGAGCTGTTGTAGACCATTCAAGGCAATATTGTGTTGATGATGGTGGTTCATGCCACTTAGGTTTCAAGGATGAAAGGTTGGAACCTGGGCAATCATTTCCTGGAGATGGTAATGGTAATCTTTTTGTTGGCAGGCAGAATTGGAACATGAAATTTAAGGATGCTACCTCTGCTGCTCAAGCAGCGGCTGAGTTTGCAGAACATGCAAGCCTAGCTGCCAGAGCTGTTGTAGAACTTTCAAAGCAATATTTTGTTGATCATAGTGGTTCATGCCACTTAGATTTCAAGGATGAAAGGTTGGAACATGGGCAATCATTTCCTGGAGATGGAAATTTTTCTGTTGGCAGGCAGAATTGGAACATGAAATTTAAGGATGCTACCGCTACTGCTCAAGTTGTGGCTGAGTTTGCAGAACATGCAAGCCCAGTTGCCAGAGCTATTGTAGGACTTTCAAGGCAATATTTTGTTGATGATGGTGGTTCATGCCACTTAGGTTTCAAGGATAAAAGGTTGGAACATAGGCAATCATTTCCTAGAGATGGTAATGGTAATTGTTTTGTTTGCAGGCAGAACTGGAACATAAAATTTAAGGATACTACCTCTGCTACTCAAGCAGCGGCTGACTTTGCAGAACATGCAAGCCTAGCTGCCAGAGCTGTTGTAGAACTTTCAAAGAAATATTGTGTTGATGGTGGTGGTTCATGCCACTTAGGTTTCAAGGATGAAAGGTTGGAATATGGGCAATCATTTCCAGGAGATGGTAATGCTAAGTTTTCTGTTGGTAGGCAGAATTGGAATATGAAATTTAAGGATGCTACCTCTGCTACTCAAGAAGCGGCTGAGTTTGCAGAACATGCAAGCCTAGCTGCCAGAGCTGTTGTTGAACTTTCAAGGCAATATTGTGTTGATTATGGTGGTTCATACCACTTAGGTTTCAATGATAAAAGGTTGGAACATGGGCAGTCATTTCCTGGAGATGGTAATGGTAATTTTTCTGTTGGCAGGTAGAATTGGAACATGAAATTAAAGGATGCTACCTCTGCTGCTCAAGCAGCGGCTGAGTTTGCAGAACATGCAAGCCTAGCTGCGAGAGATGTTGTAGAACTTTCAAGGCAATATTGTGTTGATGATAGTGGTTCATGCCATTTAGGTTTCAAGGATGAAAGTTTGGAATATGGGCAATCATTTCCAGGAGATGGTAATGCTAAGTTTTTTGTTGGTAGGCAGAATTGGAACATGAAATTTAAGGATGCTACCTCTGCTACTCAAGAAGCGGCTGAGTTTGCTGAACATGCAAGCCTAGCTGCCAGAGCTGTTGTAGAACTTTCAAGGAAATATTGTGTTGATGGTGGTGGTTCATGCCACTTAGGTTTCAAGGATGAAAGGTTGGAATATGGGCAATCATTTCCAGGAGATGGTAATGCTAAGTTTTCTGTTGGTAGGCAGAATTGGAATATGAAATTTAAGGATGCTACCTTTGCTGCTCAAGCAGCGGCTGAGTTTACAGAACATGCACGCCTAGTTGCCAGAGATGTTGTAGAACTTTCAAGGCAATATTGTGTTGATGATGGTGGTTCATGCCACTTAGGTTTGAAGGATGAAAGGTTGGAAAATGGGCAATCATTTCCTGGAGATGGTAATGGTAATTTTTCTGTTGGCAGGCATAATTGCAACATGAAATTTAAGGATGCTACCTCTGCTGCTCAAGCATCGACTGAGTTTGCAGAACATGCATGCCTAGCTGCCAGAGCTGTTGTAGAACTTTGAAGACAATATTGTGTTGATGATGGTGGTTCATGCCACTTAGGTTTCAAGGATGAATGGTTGGAACATGGGCAATCATTTTCTAGAGATGGTAATGGTAATTTTTCTGTTGGCAGGCAGAATTGGAACATAAAATTTAAGGATGCTACCTCAGCTGCTCAAGCAGCGGCTGAGTTTGTAGAACATGCAAGCCTAGCTACCGAGCTGTTGTAGAACTTTCAAGGAAATATTGTGCTGATGATGGTGGTTCATGCCACTTAGGTTTCAAGGATGAAAGGTTGGAACCTGGGCAATCATTTCCTGGAGATGGTAATGGTAATTTTTCTGTTGGCAGGCAGAATTGGAACATGAAATTTAAGAATGATACCTATGCTGCTCAAGCAGCGGCTGAGTTTGCAGAACATGCAAGCCTAGCTGCCAGAGCTGTTGTAGAACTTTCAAGGATTTATTGTGTTGATAATGGTGGTTCATGCCACTTAGGTTTCAAGGATGAAAGGTTGGAACATGGGTAATCATTTCCAAGAGATGGTGATGGTAATTTTTCTGTTGGCAGGCAGAATTGGAACATGAAATTTTAGGATGCTACCTCTGCTGCTCTAGAAGCGGCTGAGTTTGCAGAACATGCAAGCCTAGCTGCAAGAGCTATTGTAGAACTTTCAAGGCAATATTGTGTGGATAATGGTGGTTCATGCCACTGAGGTTTCAAGGATGAAAGGGTGTAATATGGGCAATCATTTCTTGGAGATGGTAATTTTTCTATTGGCAGGCAGAATTGGAACATGTAATTTAAGGATGCTACCTTTGCTGCTAGAGCAGCGGCTGACTTTGCAGAACATACAACCCTAGCTGCGAGAGTTGTTGTAGAACTTTCAAGGAAATATTATGTTGATGATGGTGGTTCATGCCACTTAGGTTTCAAGGATGAAAGGTTGGAACATGGGCAATCATTTCCTGGAGATGGTAATGGTAATTTTTCTATTGGCAGGCAGAATTGGAACATGAAATTTAAGGATGCTACCTCTGCTGCTCTAAAAGCGACTGAGTTTGCAGAACATGCAAGCCTAGGTGCCAGATCTGTTGTAGAACTGTCAAGGCAATATTGTGTTGATGATGGTGATTCATGCCACTTAGGTTTCAAGGATTAAAGGTTGGAACATGGACAATCATTTCCTGGAGATGGTAATGGTAATTTTTCTGTTGGAAGGTAGAATTGGAACATGAAATTTAAGGATGCTACCTCTGCTGCTCTAGAAGCGGCTGAGTTTGCAGAACATGCAAGCCTAGCTGCCAGAGCTGTTGTAAAACATTCAAGGCAATATTGTGTGAATGATAGTGGTTCATGCCACTTAGGTTTCAAGGATGAAAGGTTGGAACATGGGCAATCATTTCCTGGAGATGGTAATGGTAATTTTTCTATTGGCAGGCAGAATTAGAACATGAAATTTAAGGATGCTACCTCTACTGCTCAAGCAGGGGCTAAGTTTGCAAAATATGCAAGCCTAGCTACCAGAGCTGTTGTAGAACTTTTAAGTCAATATTGCGTTGATGATGGTGGTTCATGCCACTTAGGTTTTAAGGATGAAATGTTGGAACATGGGCAATCATTTCCTGGAGATAGTAATGGTAATTTTTCTGTTGGCAGGCATAATTCGAACATGAAATTGAAGGATGTTAGCTCTGCTGCTCAAGAACCGGCTGAGTTTGCTGAAAATCCAAGCCTAACAGCCAGAGCTGTTGTAAAACTTTCAAGGAAAAATTATGTTGATGATGGTGGTTCCTGCCACTTAGGTTTCAAGGATGAAGGTTGGAACATGGGCAATCATTTCCTTGAGATGGTAATGGTAATTTTTCTGTTGGCAGGTAGAATTGGAACATGAAATTAAAGGATGCTACCTCTGCTGCTCAAGTAGCGACTGCGTTTGCAGAACATGCAAGCCTAGCTGCCAGAGATGTTGTAGAACTTTCAAGGCAATATTGTGTTGATGATAGTGGTTCATGCCACTTAGGTTTCAAGGATGAAAGGTTGGAACATGGGCAATCATTTCCTGGAGATGGTAATTTTTTTGTTGGCAGGAAGAATTGGAACATAAAATTTAAGAATGCTACCTCTGCTGCTCAAGTAGCGGCTGAGTTTGCAGAACATGCAAGCCTAACTGCCAGAGGTGTTGTAGAACTTTCAAGGCAATATTGTGTTGATGATGGTGGTTCATGCCACTTAGGTTTCAAGGATGAAAGGTTGGAACATGGGCAATCATTTCCTGGTGATGGTAATGGAAATATTTCTATTGGCAGGCAGAATTGGAGCATGAAATTTAAGGATGCTACCTCTGCTGCTCAAGTAGCGATTAAGTTTGCAAAACATGCAAGCCTATCTACTAGAGTTGTTGTAGAACTTTCAAGGCAATATTATGTTGATGATGGTGGTTCATGCCACTTAGGTTTCAAGGATGAAAGGTTGGAACATGGGCAATCATTTCCTGGAGATTGAGATGGTAATTTTTCTGTTGGCAGGCAGAATTGGACCATGAAATTTAAGGATGCTACCTCTACTGCTGAAGCAACGACTGACTTTGCAGAACATGCAAGCCTATCTGCCAAAGCTGTTGTAGAACTTTCAAGGCAATATTGTGTTGATGATGGTGGTTCATTCCACTTGGGTTTCAAGGATGATAGGTTGGAACCTGGGCAATCATTTCCTGAAGATGGAAATGGTAATTTTTCTGTTAGCAGGCAGAATTGGAACATGAAATTTAAGGAGGTTACCTCTATTGCTAAAGTAGGGGCTGACTTTGCAGAAATGCAAGCCTAGCTGCCAGAGCTTTTGTAGACCATTCAAGGCAATATTGTGTTGATGATGGTGGTTCATGCCACTTAGGTTTCAAGGATGAAAGGTTGGAACATGGGCAATCATTTCCTCGAGATGGTAATGGTAATTTTCTGTTGGCAGGCAGAATTGGAACATGAAATTTAAGGATGCTACCTTTGCTGCTCAAGCAGCGGCTGAGTTTACAGAACATGCACGCCTAGTTGCCAAAGATGTTGTAGAACTTTCAAGGCAATATTGTGTTGATGATGGTGGTTCATGCCACTTAGGTTTCAAGGATGAAAGGTTGGAAAATGGGCAATCATTTCCTGGAGATGGTAATGGTAATTTTTCTGTTGGCAGGCAGAATTGGAACATGAAATTTAATGATGCTACCTCTGCTGCTCAATCAGCGGCTGAGTTTGCAGAACATGCAAGCCGGGCTGCCAGAGCTGTTGTAGAACTTTCATGGCAACATTGTGTTGATGATGGTGGTTCATGCCACTTAGTTTTCAAGGATGAAAGGTGGGAACATGGGCAATCATTTCTTGGAGATGGTAATTCTTCTGTTGGCAGGCATAATTGGAACATGAAATTTAAGGAGGCTACCTCTATTGCTAAAGTAGGGGCTGACTTTGCAGAAATGCAAGCCTAGCTGCCAGAGCTGTTGTAGAACTCTCAAGGCAATATTGTGTTGATGATGGTGGTTCATGCCACTTAAGTTTCAAGGATGAAAGGTTGGAACATGGGCAATCATTTCCTGGAGATGGTAATGGTAATTTCTCTTGGCAGGTAGAATTGGAACATGAAATTTAATGATGCTACCTCTGCTGCTTAAGCAGTGGCTGAGTTTGTA
The DNA here is from genome assembly GCF_000715075.1 of Nicotiana tabacum. Classification (NCBI taxonomy): domain Eukaryota; kingdom Viridiplantae; phylum Streptophyta; class Magnoliopsida; order Solanales; family Solanaceae; genus Nicotiana; species Nicotiana tabacum. The sequence continues at coordinate 41,725,593 of NC_134083.1, read as the reverse complement.
GAACATGAAGGCCTAGCTGCCAGAGCTGTTGTAGAACTTTAAAGGCAACATTGTGTTGATGATGGTGGTTCATGCCACTTAAGTTTCAAGGATGATAGGTTGGAACATGGGCAATCATTTTCTGAAGATGGTAATGGTAATCTTTCTACTAGCAGGCAGAATTCGAACATGAAATTTAAGGATGCTACCTTTGCTGCTCAACCAGCGGCTGAGTTTGCAGAACATGCAAGCCTAGCAGCCAAAGCTGTTGTAGACCATTCAAGGCAATATTGTGTTGATGATGGTGGTTCATGCCACTTAGGTTTCAAGGATGAAAGGTTGGAAAATGGGCAATCATTTCCTGGAGATGGTAACGGTAATCTTTTTGTTGGCAGGCAGAATTGGAACATGAAATTTAAGGATGCTACCTCTGCTGCTCAAGCAGCGGCTGAGTTTACAGAACATGCATGCCTAGTTGCCAGAGATGTTGTAGAACTTTCAAGGCAATATTGTGTTGATGATGGTGGTTCATGCCACTTAGGTTTGAAGGATGAAAGGTTTGAAAATGGGTAATCATTTCCTGGAAATGGTAATTTTTCTGTTGGCAGGCAGAATTGGAACATGAAATTTAAGGATGCTACCGCTACTGCTCAAGTTGCGGCTGAGTTTGCAGAACATGCAAGCCCAGTTGCCAGAGCTATTGTAGGACTTTCAAGGCAATATTTTGTTGATGATGGTGGTTCATGCCACTTAGGTGTCAAGGATAAAAGGTTGGAACATGGGCAATCATTTCCTATAGATGGTAATGGTAATTGTTTTGTTTGCAGGCAGAATTGGAACATAAAATTTAAGGATACTACCTCTGCTACTCAAGCAGCGGTTGACTTTGCAAAACATGCAAGCCTAGCTGCCAGAGCTGTTGTAGAACTTCCAAGGAAATATTGTGTTGATGGTGGTGGTTCATGCCACTTAGGTTTCAAGAATGAAAGGTTGGAATATGGGCAATCATTTCCAGGAGATGGTAATGCTAAGTTTTCTGTTGGTAGGCAGAATTGGAACATGAAATTTAAGGATGCTACCTCTGCTACTCAAGAAGAGGCTGAGTTTGTAGAACATGCAAGCCTAGCTGCCAGAGCTATTGTTGAACTTTCAAGGCAATATTGTGTTGATTATGGTGGTTCATACCACTTAGGTTTCAATGATAAAAGGTTGGAACATGGGCAGTCATTTCCTAGAGATGGTAATTTTTCTGTTGGCAGGATTCGAACATGAAATTGAAGGATGTTAGCTCTGCTGCTCAAGAACCGGCTGAGTTTGCTGAAAATCCAAGCCTAACTGCCAGAGCTGTTGTAAAACTTTCAAGGAAAAATTGTGTTGATGATGGTGGTTCATGCCACTTAGGTTTCAAGGATGAAAGGTTGGGACATGGGCAATCATTTCCTGGAGATGGTAATGGTAATTTTTCTGTTGGCAGGTAGAATTGGAACATGAAATTAAAGGATGCTACCTCTGCTGCTCAAGCAGCGGCTGAGTTTGCAGAACATGCAAGCCTAGCTGCGAGAGATGTTGCAGAACTTTCAAGGCAATATTGTGTTGATGATAGTGGTTCATGCCACTTAGGTTTCAAGGATGAAAGGTTGGAACATGGGCAATCATTTCCTGGAGATGGTAATTTTTCTGTTGGCAGGAAGAATTGGAACATAAAATTTAAGAATGCTACCTCTGTTGCTCAAGTAGCGGCTGAGTTTGCACAACATGCAAGCCTAACTGCCAGAGGTGTTGTAGAACTTTCAACGAAATATTGTGTTGATGATGGTGGTTAATGCCACTTAGGTTTCAAGGATGAAAGGTTGGAACATGGGCAATCATTTCCTGGATATGGTAATGGTTATTTTTCTGTTGGCATGCAGAATTGGACCATGAAATTTAAGGATTCTACCTCTACTGCTGAAGCAACGACTAACTTTGCAGAACATGCAAGCCTATCTGCTAGAGCTGTTGTAGAACTTTCAAGGCAATATTGTGTTGATGATGGTGGTTCATTCCACTTAGGTTTCAAGGATGATAGGTTGGAACCTGGGCAATCATTTCCTGAAGATGGTAATGGTAATTTTTCTGTTAGCAGGCAGAATTGGAACATGAAATTTAAGGATGCTACCTCTGTTGCTCAACCAGCGGCTGAGTTTACAGAACATGCAAGCCTAGCTGCCAGAGCTGGTGTAGACCATTCAAGGCAATATTGTGTTGATGATGGTGGTTCATGCCACTTAGGTTTCAAGGATGAAAGGTTGGAACATGGGCAATCATTTCCTCGAGATGGTAATGGTAATTTTCTGTTGGCAGGCAGAATTGGAACATGAAATTTAAGGATGCTACCTTTGCTGCTCAAGCAGCGGCTGAGTTTACAGAACATACACGCCTAGTTGCCAAAGATGTTGTAGAAGTTTCAAGGCAATATTGTGTTGATGATGGTGGTTCATGCCACTTAGGTTTCAAGGATGAAAGGTTGGAAAATGGGCAATATTTCCTGGAGATGGTAATGCTAAGTTTTCTGTTGGTAGGCAGAATTGGAACATGTAATTTAAGGATGCTACCTCTGCTACTCAAGAAGCGGCTGAGTTTGTAGAACTTGCAAGCCTAGCTGCCAGAGCTGTTGTTGAACTTTCAAGGCAATATTGTGTTGATTATGGTGGTTCATACCACTTAGTTTTCAATGATAAAAGGTTGGAACATGGGCAGTCATTTCCTGGAGATGGTAATTTTTCTGTTGGCAGGATTCGAACATGAAATTGAAGGATGTTAGCTCTGCTGCTCAAGAACTGGCTGAATTTGTTGAAAATCCAAGCCTAACTGCCAGAGCTGTTGTAAAACTTTCAAGGAAAAATTGTGTTGATGATGGTGGTTCATGCCACTTAGGTTTCAAGGATGAAAGGTTGGGACATGGGCAATCATTTCCTGGAGATGGTAATGGTAATTTTTCTGTTGGCATGTAGAATTGGAACATGAAATTAAAGGATGCTACCTCTGCTGCTCAAGCAGCGGTTGAGTTTGCAGAACATGCAAGCCTAGCTGCGAGAGATGTTGCAGAACTTTCAAGGCAATATTGTGTTGATGATAGTGGTTCATGCCACTTAGGTTTCAAGGATGAAAGGTTGGAACATGGGCAATCATTTCCTGGAGATGGTAATTTTTCTGTTGGCAGGAAGAATTGGAACATAAAATTTAAGAATGCTACCTCTGTTGCTCAAGTAGCGGCTGAGTTTGCACAACATGCAAGCCTAACTGCCAGAGGTGTTGTAGAACTTTCAAGGAAATATTGTGTTGATGATGGTGGTTAATGCCACTTAGGTTTCAAGGATGAAAGGTTGGAACATGGGCAATAATTTCTTGGATAAGGTAATGGTTATTTTTCTGTTGGCATGCAGAATTGGACCATGAAATTTAAGGATGCTACCTCTACTGCTGAAGCAACGACTAACTTTGCAGAACATGCAAGCCTATCTGTCAGTGCTGTTGTAGAGCTTTCAAGGCAATATTGTGTTGATGATGGTGGTTCATTCCACTTAGGTTTCAAGGATGATAGGTTGGAACCTGGGCAATCATTTCCTGAAGATGGTAATGGTAATTTTTCTGTTAGCAGGCAGAATTGGAACATGAAATTTAAGGATGCTACCTCTGTTGCTCAACCAGCGGCTGAGTTTGCAGAACATGCAAGCCTAGCTGCCAGAGCTGGTGTAGACCATTCAAGGCAATATTGTGTTGATGATGGTGGTTCATGCCACTTAGGTTTCAAGGATGAAAGGTTGGAACATGGGCAATCATTTCCTCGAGATGGTAATGGTAATTTTCTGTTGGCAGGCAGAATTGGAACATGAAATTTAAGGATGCTACCTTTGCTGCTCAAGCAGCGGCTGAGTTTACAGAACATGCACGCCTAGTTGCCAAAGATGTTGTAGAACTTTCAAGGCAATATTGTGTTGATGATGGTGGTTCATGCCACTTAGGTTTCAAGGATGAAAGGTTGGAAAATGGGCAATATTTCCTGGAGATGGTAATGGTAATATTTCTGTTGGCAGGCAGAATTGGAACATGAAATTTAATGATACTACCTCTGCTGCTCAAGCAGTGGCTGAGTTTGCAGAACATGCAAGCCTAGCTGCCAGAGCTGTTGTAGAACTTTCATGGCAACATTGTGCTGATGATGGTGGTTCATGCCACTTAGTTTTCAAGGATGAAAGGTTGGAACATGGGCAATCATTTCCTGGAGATGGTAATTCTTCTGTTGGCAGGCATAATTGGAACATGAAATTTAAGGAGTCTACCTCTATTGCTAAAGTAGGGGCTGACTTTGCAGAAATTCAAGCCTAGCTGCCAGAGCTGATGTAGAACTCTCAAGGCAATATTGTGTTGATGATGGTGGTTCATGCCACTTAAGTTTCAAGGATGAAAGGTTGGAACATGGGCAATCATTTCCTGGAGATGGTAATGGTAATTTCTCTTGGCAGGTAGAATTGGAACATGAAATTTAATGATGCTACCTCTGCTGCTCAAGCAGCGGCTGAGTTTGCAGAACATGAAGGCCTAGCTGCCAGAGCTGTTGTAGAACTTTAAAGGCAACATTGTGTTGATGATGGTGGTTCATGCCACTTAAGTTTCAAGGATGATATGTTGGAACATGGGCAATCATTTCCTGAAGATGTTAATGGTAATTTTTCTACTAGCAGGCAGAATTCGAACATGAAATTTAAGGATGCTACCTTTGCTGCTCAACCAGCGGCTGAGTTTGCAGAACATGCAAGCCTAGCTGCCAGAGCTGTTGTAGACCATTCAAGGCAATATTGTGTTGATGATGGTGGTTCATGCCACTTAGGTTTCAAGGATGAAAGGTTGGAACCTGGGCAATCATTTCCTGGAGATGGTAATGGTAATCTTTTTGTTGGCAGGCAGAATTGGAACATGAAATTTAAGGATGCTACCTCTGCTGCTCAAGCAGCGGCTGAGTTTGCAGAACATGCAAGCCTAGCTGCCAGAGCTGTTGTAGAACTTTCAAAGCAATATTGTGTTGATCATAGTGGTTCATGCCACTTAGATTTCAAGGATGAAAGGTTGGAACATGGGCAATCATTTCCTGGAGATGGTAATTTTTCTGTTGGCAGGCAGAATTGGAACATGAAATTTAAGGATGCTACAGCTACTGCTCAAGTTGCGGCTGAGTTTGCAGAACATGCAAGCCCAGTTGCCAGAGCTATTGTAGGACTTTCAAGGCAATATTTTGTTGATGATGGTGGTTCATGCCACTTAGGTTTCAAGGATAAAAGGTTGGAACATAGGCAATCATTTCCTAGAGATGGTAATGGTAATTGTTTTGTTTGCAGGCAGAATTGGAACATGAGATTTAAGGATGCTACCTCTGCTGCTCAAGAAGCGGTTGAGTTTGCAGAACATGCAAGCCTAGCTGCCAGAGCTGTTGTAGAACTTTCAAGGAAATATTGTGTTGATGGTGGTGGTTCATGCCACTTAGGTTTCAAGGATGAAAGGTTGGAATATGGGCAATCATTTCCAGGAGATGGTAATGCTAAGTTTTCTGTTGGTAGGCAGAATTGGAACATGAAATTTATGGATGCTACCTCTGCTACTCAAGAAGCGGCTGAGTTTGCAGAACATGCATGCCTAGCTGCCAGAGCTGTTGTTGAACTTTCAAGGCAATATTGTGTTGATTATGGTGGTTCATACCACTTAGGTTTCAATGATAAAAGGTTGGAACATGGGCAGTCATTTCCTGGAGATGGTAATGGTAATTTTTCTGTTGGCAGGTAGAATTGGAACATGAAATTAAAGGATGCTACCTCTGCTGCTCAAGCAGCGGCTGAGTTTGCAGAACATGCAAGCCTAGCTGCGAGAGATGTTGTAGAACTTTCAAGGCAATATTGTGTTGATGATAGTGGTTCATGCCATTTAGGTTTCAAGGATGAAAGTTTGGAATATGGGCAATCATTTCCAGGAGATGGTAATGCTAAGTTTTCTGTTGGTAGGCGGAATTGGAACATGAAATTTATGGATGCTACCTCTGCTACTCAAGCAGCGGCTGAGTTTGCAGAACATGCAAGTCTAGCTGCCAGAGCTGTTGTTGAACTTTCAAGGCAATATTGTGTTGATTATGGTGGTTCATACCACTTAGGTTTCAATGATAAAAGGTTGGAACATGGGCAGTCATTTCCTGGAGATGGTAATTTTTCTGTTGGCAGGCAGAATTCGAACATGAAATTGAAGGATGTTAGCTCTGCTGCTCAAGCAACGGCTGAGTTTGCTGAAAATCCAAGCCTAACTGCCAGAGCTGTTTTAAAACTTTCAAGGAAAAATTGTGTTGATGATGGTGGTTCATGCCAGTTAGGTTTCATGGATGAAAGGTTGGAACATGGGCAATCATTTCCTGGAGATGGTAATGGTAATTTTTCTGTTGGCAGGTAGAATTGGAACATGAAATTAAAGGATGCTACCTCTGCTGCTCAAGCAGCGGCTGAGTTTGCAGAACATGCAAGCCTAGCTGCCAGAGATGTTGTAGAACTTTCAAGGCAATATTGTGTTGATGATAATGGTTCATTCCACTTAGGTTTCAAGGATGAAAGGTTGGAACATGGGCAATCATTTCCTGGAGATGGTAATTTTTTTGTTGGGAGGAAGAATTGGAACATAAAATTTAAGAATGCTACCTCTGCTGCTCAAGTAGCGGCTGAGTTTGCACAACATGCAAGCCTAACTGCCAGAGGTATTGTAGAACTTTCAAGGAAATATTGTGTTGATGATGGTGGTTAATGCCACTTAGGTTTCAAGGATGAAAGGTTGTAACCTGGGCAATCATTTTCTGGAGATGGTAATGGTAATCTTTTTGTTGGCAGGCAGAATTGGAACATGAAATTTAAGGATGCTACCTCTGCTGCTCAAGCAGCGGCTGAGTTTGCAGAACATGCAAGCCTAGCTGCCAGAGCTGTTGTAGAACTTTCAAAGCAATATTGTGTTGATCATAGTGGTTCATGCCACTTAGATTTCAAGGATGAAAGGTTGGAACATGGGCATTCATTTCCTGGAGATGGTAATTTTTCTGTTGGCAGGCAGAATTGGAACATGAAATTTAAGGATGCTACCGCTACTGCTCAAGTTGCGGCTGAGTTTGCAGAACATGCAAGCCCAGTTGCCAGAGCTATTGTAGGACTTTCAAGGCAATATTTTGTTGATGATGGTGGTTCATGCCACTTAGGTGTCAAGGATAAAAGGTTGGAACATGGGCAATCATTTCCTAGAGATGGTAATGGTAATTATTTTGTTTGCAGGCAGAATTGGAACATAAAATTTAAGGATACTACCTCTGCTACTCAAGCAGCAGTTGACTTTGCAGAACATGCAAGCCTAGCTGCCAGAGCTATTGTAGAACTTTCAAGGAAATATTGTGTTGATGGTGGTGGTTCATGCCACTTAGGTTTCAAGGATGAAAGGTTGGAATATGGGCAATCATTTCCAGGAGATGGTAATGCTAAGTTTTCTGTTGGTAGGCAGAATTGGAACATGAAATTTAAGGATGCTACCTCTGCTACTCAAGAAGCGGTTGAGTTTGCAGAACATGCAAGCCTAGCTGCCAGAGCTGTTGTTGAACTTTCAAGGTAATATTGTGTTGATTATGGTGGTTCATACCACTTAGGTTTCAATGATAAAAGGTTGGAACATGGGCAGTCATTTCCTGGAGATGGTAATGGTAATTTTTCTGTTGGCAGGTAGAATTGGAACATGAAATTAAAGGATGCTACCTCTGCTGCTCAAGCAGCGGCTGAGTTTGCAGAACATGCAAGCCTAGCTGCGAGAGATGTTGTAGAACTTTCAAGGCAATATTGTGTTGATGATAGTGGTTCATGCCATTTAGGTTTCAAGGATGAAAGTTTGGAATATGGGCAATCATTTCCAGGAGATGGTAATGCTAAGTTTTCTGTTGGTAGGCGGAATTGGAACATGAAATTTATGGATGCTACCTCTGCTACTCAAGCAGCGGCTGAGTTTGCAGAACATGCAAGTCTAGCTGCCAGAGCTGTTGTAGAACTTTCAAGGAAATATTGTGTTGATTATGGTGGTTCATACCACTTAGGTTTCAATGATAAAAGGTTGGAACATGGGCAGTCATTTCCTGGAGATGGTAATTTTTCTGTTGGCAGGATTCGAACATGAAATTGAAGGATGTTAGCTCTGCTGCTCAAGCAACGACTGAGTTTGCTGAAAATCCAAGCCTAACTACCAGAGCTGTTGTAAAACTTTCAAGGAAAAATTGTGTTGATGATGGTGGTTCATGCCAGTTAGGTTTCAAGGATGAAAGGTTGGAACATGGGCAATCATTTCCTGGAGATGGTAATGGTAATTTTTCTGTTGGCAGGTAGAATTGGAACATGAAATTAAAGGATGTTACCTCTGCTGCTCAAGCAGCGGCTGAGTTTGCAGAACATGCAAGCCTAGCTGCCAGAGATGTTGTAGAACTTTCAAGGCAATATTGTGTTGATGATAATGGTTCATTCCACTTAGGTTTCAAGGATGAAAGGTTGGAACATGGGCAATCATTTCCTGGAGATGGTAATTTTTTTGTTGGGAGGAAGAATTGGAACATAAAATTTAAGAATGCTACCTCTGCTGCTCAAGTAGCGGCTGAGTTTGCACAACATGCAAGCCTAACTGCCAGAGGTATTGTTAGAACTTTCAAGGAAATATTGTGTTGATGATGGTGGTTAATGCCACTTAGGTTTCAAGGATAAAAGGTTGGAACATGGGCAATCATTTCCTGGAGATGGTAATTTTTCTGTTGGCAGTCAGAATTGGAACATGAAATTTAAGAATGCTACCTCTGTTGCTCAAGCAGGGGCTGAGTTTGCAGAAATTCAAGCCTAGCTGCCAGAGTTGTTGTAGAACTTTCAAGGCAATATTGTGTTGATGATGGTGGTTTATGCCACTTAGGTTTCAAGGATGAAAGTTTAGAACATGGGCAATCATTTCCTGGAGATGGAAATGGTAATTTTTCTGTTGGCAGGCAGAATTGGAACATGAAATTTAAGGATGCTACCTCTGCTACTCAAGTAGGGGCTGAGTTTGCAGAATATGCACGCCTAGCTGCCAGAGCTGTGGTAGAACTTTCAAGGCAATATTGTGTTGATGATGGTGGTTCATGCCACTTAGGTTTCAAGGATAAAAGGTTGGAACATGGGTAATGTTTATATTGGTAGGCAAAATTGGAAGATGAAATTTAAGGATGCTATCTCTGCTGCTCAAGCAGCGGCTGACTTTGCAGAACATGCAACACTAGCTGCAAGAGCTGTTGTAGAACTTTCAAGGCAATATTGTGTTGATGTTGGTGGTTCATGCCACTTAGGTTTCAAGGATGAAAGGTTGGAACATGGGCAATCATTTCCTGGAGATGGTAATGATAATTTTTCTGTTGGCAGGCAGAATTGGAACATGAAATTTAAGGATGCTACCTTTGCTACTCAAGTAGCGGCTGAGTTTACAGAACATGCACGCCTAGTTGCCAGAGATGTTGTAGAACTTTCAAAGAAATATTGTGTTGATGTTGGTGGTTCATACCACTTAGGTTTCAAGGATGAAAGGCTGGAACATGGGCAATCATTTCCTGGAGATGGTAATGGTAATTGTTCTGTTGGTAGGTAGAATTGGAACATGAAATTTAATGATGCTACCTCTGCTGCTCAAGCAGGGGCTGAGTTTGCAGAAATGCAAGCCTAGCTGCCAGAGCTGTTGTAGAACTCTCAAGGCAATATTATGTTGATGGTGGTGGTTCATGCAACTTAGGTTTCAAGGATGAAAGGTTGGAGCATGGGCAATCATTTCCTAGAGATGGTAATGGTTACTTTTCTGTTGGCAGGCAGAATTGGACCATGAAATTTAAGGATGCTACCTCTACTGCTGAAGCAACGACTGACTTTGCAGAACATGCAAGCCTAGCTGCCAGAGCTGTTGTAGAACTTCCAAGGCAATATTGTGTTGATGATGGTGGTTCATGCCACTTAGTTTTCAAGGATGAAAGGTTGGAACATGGGCAATCATTTCCTGGAGATGGTAATTCTTCTGTTGGCAGGCATAATTGGAACATGAAATTTAAGGAGTCTACCTCTATTGCTAAAGTAGGGGCTGACTTTGCAGAAATGCAAGCGTAGCTGCCAGAGCTGTTGTAGAACTCTCAAGGCAATATTGTGTTGATGATGGTGGTTCATGCCATTTAAGTTTCAAGGATGAAAGGTTGGAACATGGGCAATCATTTCCTGGAGATGGTAATGGTAATTTCTCTTGGCAGGTAGAATTGGAACATGAAATTTAATGATGCTACCTCTGCTGCTTAAGCAGCGGCTGAGTTTGCAGAACATGAAGGCCTAGCTGCCAGAGCTGTTGTAGAACTTTAAAGGCAACATTGTGTTGATGATGGTGGTTCATGCCACTTAAGTTTCAAGGATGATAGGTTGGAACATGGGCAATCATTTCCTGAAGATGTTAATGGTAATTTTTCTGCTAGCAGGCAGAATTCGAACATGAAATTTAAGGATGCTACCTTTGCTGCTCAACCAGCGGCTGAGTTTGCAGAACATGCAAGCCTAGCTGCCAGAGCTGTTGTAGACCATTCAAGGCAATATTGTGTTGATGATGGTGGTTCATGCCACTTAGGTTTCAAGGATGAAAGGTTGGAACCTGGGCAATCATTTCCTGGAGATGGTAATGGTAATCTTTTTGTTGGCAGGCAGAATTGGAACATGAAATTTAAGGATGCTACCTCTGCTGCTCAAGCAGCGGCTGAATTTGCAGAACATGCAAGCCTAGCTGCCAGAGCTGTTGTAGAACTTTCAAAGCAATATTGTGTTGATCATAGTGGTTCATGCCACTTAGATTTCAAGGATGAAAGGTTGGAACATGGGCAATCATTTCCTGGAGATGGTACTTTTTCTGTTGGCAGGCAGAATTGGAACATGAAATTTAAGGATGCTACCGCAACTGCTCAAGTTGCGGCTGAGTTTGCAGAACATGCAAGCCCAGTTGCCAGAGCTATTGTAGGACTTTCAAGGCAATATTTTGTTGATGATGGTGGTTCATTCCACTTAGGTTTCAAGGATAAAAGGTTGGAACATGGGCAATCATTTCCTACTGATGGTAATGGTAATTGTTTTGTTTGCAGGCAGAATTGGAACATAAAATTTAAGGATACTACCTCTGCTACTCAAGCAGCGGCTGACTTAGCAGAACATGCAAGCCTAGCTGCCAGAGCTGTTGTAGAACTTTCAAGGAAATATTGTGTTGATGGTGGTGGTTCATGCCACTTAGGTTTCAAGGATGAAAGGTTGGAATATGGGCAATCATTTCCAGGAGATGGTAATGCTAAGTTTTCTGTTGGTAGGCAGAATTGGAACATGAAATTTAAGGATGCTACCTCTGCTACTCAAGAAGCGGTTGAGTTTGCAGAACATGCAAGCCTAGCTGCCAGAGCTGTTGTTGAACTTTCAAGGTAATATTGTGTTGATTATGGTGGTTCATACCACTTAGGTTTCAATGATAAAAGGTTGGAACATGGGCAGGTATTTCCTGGAGATGGTAATGGTAATTTTTCTGTTGGCAGGTAGAATTGGAACATGAAATTAAAGGATGCTACCTCTGCTGCTCAAGCAGCGGCTGAGTTTGCAGAACATGCAAGCCTAGCTGCGAGAGATGTTGTAGAACTTTCAAGGCAATATTGTGTTGATGATAGTGGTTCATGCCACTTAGGTTTCAAGGATGAAAGGTTGGAATATGGGCAATCATTTCCAGGAGATGGTAATGCTAAGTTTTCTGTTGGTAGGCAGAATTGGAACATGAAATTTATGGATGCTACCTCTGCTACTCAAGAAGCGGCTGAGTTTGCAGAACATGCATGCCTAGCTGCCAGAGCTGTTGTTGAACATTCAAGGCAATATTGTGTTGATTATGGTGGTTCATACCACTTAGGTTTCAATGATAAAAGGTTGGAACATGGGCAGTCATTTCCTGAAGATGGTAATTTTTCTGTTGGCAGGCAGAATTCGAACATGAAATTGAAGGATGTTAGCTCTGCTGCTCAAGCAACGGCTGAGTTTGCTGAAAATCCAAGCCTAACTGCCAGAGCTGTTGTACAACTTTCAAGGAAAAATTGTGTTGATGATGGTGGTTCATGCCAGTTAGGTTTCAAGGATGAAAGGTTGGAACATGGGCAATCATTTCCTGGAGATGGTAATGGTAATTTTTCTGTTGGCAGGTAGAATTGGAACATGAAATTAAAGGATGCTACCTTTGCTGCTCAAGCAGCGGCTGAGTTTGCAGAACATGCAAGCCTAGCTGCCAGAGATGTTGTAGAACTTTCAAGGCAATATTCTGTTGATGATAATGGTTCATTCCACTTAGGTTTCAAGGATGAAAGGTTGGAACATGGGCAATCATTTCCTGGAGATGGTAATTTTTTTGTTGGCAGGAAGAATTGGAACATAAAATTTAAGAATGCTACCTCTGCTGCTCAAGTAGCGGCTGAGTTTGCACAACATGCAAGCCTAACTGCCAGAGGTGTTGTAGAACTTTCAAGGAAATATTGTGTTGATGATGGTGGTTAATGCCACTTAGGTTTCAAGGATGAAAGGTTGGAACATGGGCAATCATTTCCTGGAGATGGTAATTTTTCTGTTGGCAGTCAGAATTGGAACATGAAATTTAAGAATGCTACCTCTGTTGCTCAAGCAGGGGCTGAATTTGCAGAAATTCAAGCCTAGCTGCCAGAGTTGTTGTAGAACTTTCAAGGCAATATTGTGTTGATGATGGTGGTTTATGCCACTTAGGTTTCAAGGATGTAAGGTTAGAACATGTGCAATCATTTCCTGGAGATGGAAATGGTAATTTTTCTGTTGGCAGGCAAAATTGGAACATGAAATTTAAGGATGCTACCTCTGCTACTCAAGTAGGGGCTGAGTTTGCAGAATATGCAAGCCTAGCTGCCAGAGCTGTGGTAGAACTTTCAAGGCAATATTGTGTTGATGATGGTGGTTCATGCCACTTAGGTTTCAAGGATAAAAGGTTGGAGCATGGGTAATGTTTATATTGGTAGGCAAAATTGGAAGATGAAACTTAAGGATGCTATCTCTGCTGCTCAAGCAGCGGCTGACTTTGCAGAACATGCAACACTAGCTGCAAGAGCTGTTGTAGAACTTTCAAGGCAATATTGTATTGATGTTGGTGGTTCATGCCACTTAGGTTTCAAGGATGAAAGGTTGGAACATGGGCAATAATTTCCTCGAGATGGTAATGATAATTTTTCTGTTGGCAGGCAGAATTGGAACATGAAATTTAAGGATGCTACCTTTGCTACTCAAGTAGCGGCTGACTTTGAAGAACATACAACCCTAGCTGCCAGAGTTGTTGTAGAACTTTTAAGGCAATATTGTGTTGATGATGGTGGTTCATGCCACTTTGGTTTCAAGGATGAAAGGTTGGAATATGGGCAATCATTTCCAGGAGATGGTAATGGTAATTTTTATGTTGGCAGGAAGAATTGGAACATGAAATTTAGGGATGCTACCTCTGCTGCTCAAGCAGCGGCTGAGTTTGCAGAACATGCAAGCCTAGGTACCAGAGGTGTTGTAGAACTTTCAAGGCAATATTGTGTGGATGATGGTGGTTCATGCCACTTATGTTTCAAGTATGAAAGGTTGGAATATGGGCAATCATTTCCTTGAGATGGTAATTTTTCTGTTGGCAGGCAGAATTGGACCATGAAATTTAAGGATGCTACCTCTACTGCTGAAGCAACGACTGACTTTGCAGAACATGCAAGCCTATCTGCCAAAGCTGTTGTAGAACTTTCAAGGCAATATTGTGTTGATGATGGTGGTTCATGCCACTTAGGTTTCAAGGATGATAGTTTGGAACATGGGCAATCATTTCCTGAAGATGGTAATGGTAATTTTTCTGTTGGCAGGAAAAATTGGAACATGAAATTTATGGATGCTACCTCTGCTGCTCAACCAGCGGCTGAGTTTGCAGAACATGCAAGCCTAGCTGCCAGAGCTGTTGTAGACCATTCAAGGCAATATTGTGTTGATGATGGTGGTTCATGCCACTTAGGTTTCAAGGATGAAAGGTTGGAACATGGGCAATCATTTCTTGGAGATGGTAATGGTAATTTTCTGTTGGCAGGCAGAATTGGAACATGATATTTAAGGATGCTACTTTTGCTGCTCAAGCAGCGGCTGAGTTTACAGAACATGCACGCCTAGTTGCCAGAGATGTTGTAGAACTTTCAAGGCAATATTGTGTTGATGATGGTGGTTCATGCCACTTAGGTTTCAAGGATGAAAGGTTGGAACATGGGCAATCATTTCCTAGAGATGGTAATGGTAATTTTTCTATTGGCAGGCAGAATTGGAACATGAAATTTAAGGATGCTACCTCTGCTGCTCAAGCAGCGGCTGAGTTTGCAGAAATTCAAGCCTAGCTGCCAGAGTTGTTGTAGAACTTTCAAGGCAATATTGTGTTGATGATGGTGGTTTATGCCACTTAGGTTTCAAGGATGTAAGGTTAGAACATGGGCAATCATTTCCTGGAGATGGAAATGGTAATTTTTCTGTTGGCAGGCAGAATTGGAACATGAAATTTAAGGATGCTACCTCTGCTACTCAAGTAGGGGCTGAGTTTGCAGAATATGCAAGCCTAGCTGCCAGAGCTGTGGTAGAACTTTCAAGGTAATATTGTGTTGATGATGGTGGTTCATGCCACTTAGGTTTCAAGGATAAAAGGATGGAACATGGGTAATGTTTATATTGGTAGGCAAAATTGGAAGATGAAATTTAAGGATGCTATCTCTGCTGCTCAAGCAGCGGCTGACTTTGCAGAACATGCAACACTAGTTGCAAGAGCTGTTGTAGAACTTTCAAGGCAATATTGTGTTGATGATGGTGGTTCATGCCACTTAGGTTTCAAGGATGAAAGGTTGGAACATGGGAAATCATTTCTTGGAGATGGTAATGGTAATTTTCTGTTGGCAGGCAGAATTGGAACATGATATTTAAGGATGCTACTTTTGCTGCTCAAGCAGCGGCTGAGTTTACAGAACATGCACGCCTAGTTGCCAGAGATGTTGTAGAACTTTCAAGGCAATATTGTGTTGATGATGGTGGTTCATGCCACTTAGGTTTCAAGGATGAAAGGTTGGAACATGGGCAATCATTTCCTAGAGATGGTAATGGTAATTGTTCTATTGGCAGGCAGAATTGGAACATGAAATTTAATGATGCTACCTCTGCTGCTCAAGCAGCGGCTGAGTTTGCAGAATATGCAAGCCTAGCTGCCAGAGCTGTTGTAGAACTTTCATGGCAACATTGTGTTGATGATGGTGGTTCATGCCACTTAGTTTTCAAGGATGAAAGGTTGGAACATGGGCAATCATTTCCTGGAGATAGTAATTCTTCTGTTGGCAGGCATAATTGGAACAAGAAATTTAAGGAGGCTACCTCTATTGCTAAAGCAGGGGCTGACTTTGCATAAATGCAAGCCTAGCTGCCAGAGCTGTTGTAGAACTCTCAAGGCAATAATGTGCTGATGATGGTGGTTCATGCAACTTAGGTTTCAAGGATGAAAGGTTGGAACATGGGCAATCATTTCTTGGAGATGGTAATGGTTATTTTTCTGTTGGAAGGCAGAATTGGACCATAAAATTTAAGGATGCTACCTCTGCTGCTCAAGTTGCGGCTGACTTTGCAAAACATGCAACCCTAGCTGCCAGAGCTATTATAGAACTTTTAAGGCAATATTGTGTTGATGATGGTGGTTCATGCCACTTAGGTTTCAAGGATGAAAGGTTGGGACATGGGCAATCATTTCCTGGAGATGGTAATGGTAATCTTTGTGTTGGCAGGCAGAATTGGAACATGAAATTTAAGGATGCTACCTCTGCTGCTCAAGCAGCGGCTGACTTTGCAGAACATGCAACCCTAGCTGCCAGAGCTATTGTAGAACTATTAAGGCAATATTGTGTTGATGATGGTGGTTCGTGCCACTTAGGTTTCAAGGATGAAAGGTTGGAACATGGGCAATCATTTCATGGAGATGGTAATGGTAATTTTCTGTTGGCAGGCAGAATTGGAACATGAAATTTAAGGATGCTACCTTTGCTGCTCAAGCAGCGGCTGAGTTTACAGAACATGCACGCCTAGTTGCCAGAGATGTTGTAGAACTTTCAAGGCAATATTGTGTTGATGATCGTGGTTCATGCAACTTAGGTTTCAAGGATGAAAGGTTGGAACATGGGCAATCATTTCCTGGAGATGGTAATGGTAATTTTTCTGTTGGCAGGCAGAATTGGAACATGAAATTAAATGATGCTACCTCTGCTGCTCAAGCAGCGGCTGAGTTTGCAGAACATGCAAGCCTAGCTGCCAGAGCTGTTGTAGAACTTTCATGGCAACATTGTGCTGATGATGGTGGTTCATGCCACTTAGTTTTCAAGGATGAAAGGTTGGAACATGGGCAATCATTTCCTGGAGATGGTAATTCTTCTGTTGGCAGGCATAATTGGAACATGAAATTTAAGGAGGCTACCTCTATTGCTAAAGCAGGGGCTGACTTTGCATAAATGCAAGCCTAGCTGCCAGAGCTATTGTAGAACTCTCAAGGCAATATTGTGTTGATGATGGTGGTTCATGCCACTTAGGTTTCAAGGATGAAAGGTTGGAACATGGGCAATCATTTCCTGGAGATGGTAATGGTAATTTTTCTGTTGGCAGGCAGAATTGGAATATGAAATTTAAGGATGCTACCTCTACTGCTGAAGCAACGGGTGACTTTGCAGAACATGCAAGCCTATCTGCCAGAGCTGTTGTAGAACATTCAAGGCAATATTGTATTGATGATGGTGGTTCATGCCACTTAGGTTTCAAGGATGATAGGTTGGAACATGGGCAATCATTTCCTGGAGATGGTAATGGTAATTTTTCTGTTGGCATGCAGAATTGGAACCTGAAATTTAAGGATATTACCTCTGCTGCTCAACCAGCGGCTGAGTTAGCAGAACATGCAAGCCTAGCTGCCAGAGCTGTTGTAGACCATTCTAGGCAATATTGTGTTGATGATGGTGGTTCATGCCACTTTGGTTTCAAGGATGAAAGGTTGGAACATTGGCAATCATTTCCTGGAGATGGTAATGGAAATTTTTCTATTGGCAGGCAGAATTGGAACATGAAATTTAAGGATGCTACCTCTGCTGCTCAAGCAGCGGCTGAGTTTGCAGAATATGCAAGCCTAGCTGCTAGAACTGTTGTAGAACTCTCAAGGCAATATTGTGTTGATGATGGTGGTTCATGCAACTTAGGTTTCAAGGATGAAAGGTTGGAACATGGGCAATCATTTCCTGGAGATGGTAATGGTTATTTTTCTGTTGGAAGGCAGAATTGGACCATAAAATTTAAGGATGCTACCTCTGCTGCTCAAGTTGCGGCTGACTTTGCAGAACACGCAACCCTAGCTGCCAGAGCTATTGTAGAACTTTTAAGGCAATATTGTGTTGATGATGGTGGTTCATGCCACATAGGTTTCAAGGATGAAAGATTGGAACATGGGCAATCATTTCCTGGAGATGGTAATGGTAATCTTTGTGTTGGCAGGCAGAATTGGAACATGAAATTTAAGGATGCTACCTCTGCTGCTCAAGCAGCGGCTGACTTTGCAGAATATGCAACCCTAGCTGCCAGAGCTATTGTAGAACTTTTAAGACAATATTGTGTTGATGATGGTTGTTCATGCCACTTAGGTTTCAAGGATGAAAGGTTAGAACATAGGCAATCATTTCCTGGAGATGGTAATGGTAATCTTTATGTTGGCAGGCAGAATTGGACCATGAAATTGAAGGATGCTACCTCTACTGCTGAAGCAACGGCTGACTTTGCAGAACATACAAGCCTATCTGCCAGAGCTGTTGTAGAACTTTCAAGGCAATATTGTGTTGATGATGGTGGTTCATGCCACTTAGGTTTCAAGGATGATAGGTTGGAACATGGGCAATCATTTCCTGGAGATGGTAATGGTACTTTTTCTGTTAGCAGGCAGAATTGGAACATGAAATCTAAGGATGTTATCTCTGCTGCTTAACCAGCGCCTGAGTTTGCAGAACATGCAAGCCTAGCTGTCAGAGCTGTTGTAGGACTTTCAAGGCAATATTGAGTTGATGATGGTGGTTCAGGCCACTTAGATTTCAAGGATGAAAGGTTGGAACATAGCCAATCATTTCCTGGAGATGGTAATGGTAATTTTTCTGTTGGCAGGCAGAATTGGAACATAAAATTTAAGGACGCTACCGCTGCTGCTCAAGCTGCGGCTGACTTTGCAGAACATGCAACCCTAGCTGCCAGAGCTATTGTAGAACTTTTAAGGTAATATTGTGTTGATGATGGTGGTTCATGCCACATAGTTTTCAAGGATGAAACGTTGGAACATGGGCAATCATTTCCTGGAGATGGTAATGGTAATCTTTGTGTTGGCAGGAAGAATTGGAACATGAAATTTAAGGATGTTACCTCTGCTGCTCAAGCAGCGGCTGAGTTTGCAGAATATGCAAGCCTAGCTGCCAGAGCTGTTGTAGAACTTTCAAGGCAATATTGTGTTGATGATGGTGGTTCATGCCACTTAGGTTTGAAGGATGAAAGGTTGGAAAATGGGCAATCATTTCCTAGAAATGGTAATGGTAATTTTTCTGTTGGCAGGCATAATTGCAACATGAAATTTAAGGATGCAACCTCTGCTGCTCAAGCATCGACTGAGTTTGCAAAATATGCATGCCTAGCTGCCAAAGCTGTTGTAAAACTTTCAAGGCAATATTGTGTTGATGATGGTGGTTCATGCCACTTAGGTTTCAAGGATGAAAGGTTGGAACATGGGCAATCATTTCCTAGAGATGGTAATGGTAATTTTTCTGTTGGCAGGCAGAATTGGAACATGAAATTTAAGGATGCTACCTCTGCTGCTCAAGCAGCGGCTGAGTTTGCAGAACATGCAAGCCTAGCTGCCAGAGCTGTTGTAGAACTTTCAAGGCAATATTGTGTTGATGATGGTGGTTCATGCCACTTAGGTTTCAAGGATGAAAGGTTGGAACATGGGCAATCATTTCCTGGAGATGGTAATGGTAATTTTTCTGTTGGCAGGCAGAATTGGAACATGAAATTTAAGAATGCTACCTATGCTGCTCAAGCAGCGGCTGAGTTTGCAGAACATGCAAGCCTAGCTGCTAGAGTTGTTGTAGAACTTTCAAGGCAATATTGTGTTGATCATAGTGGTTCATGCCACTTAGATTTCAAGGATGAAAGGTTAGAACATGGGCAATCATTTCCTGGAGATGGTAATTTTTCTGTTGGCAGGCAGAATTGCAACATGAAATTTAAGGATGCTACCTCTGCTGCTCATGCATCGACTGAGTTTGCAAAATATGCATGCCTAGCTGCCAGAGCTGTTGTAAAACTTTCGAGGCAATATTGTGTTGATGATGGTGGTTCATGCCACTTAGGTTTCAAGGATGAAAGGTTGGAACATGGGCAATCATTTCCTAGAGATGGTAGTGGTAATTTTTCTGTTTGCAGGCAGAATTGGAACATAAATTTTAAGGATACTACCTCTGCTACTCAAGCAGCGGCTGACTTTGCAGCACATGCAAGCCTAGTTGACAGAGCTGTTGTAGAACTTTCAAGGCAATATTGTATTGATGATGGTGGTTCATGCCACTTAGGTTTCAAGGATGAAAGGTTGGAACATGGGCAATCATTTCCTGGAGATGGTAATGGTAATTTTTCTGTTGGCAGGCAGAATTGGAATATGAAATTTAAGGATGCTACCTCTACTGCTGAAGTAACGGCTGACTTTGCAGAACATGCAACCCTAGCTGCCAGAGCTATTGTAGAACTTTTAAGGAAATATTGTGTTGATGATGGTGGTTCATGCCACTTAGGTTTCAAGGATGAAAGGTTGGAACATGGGCAATTATTTCCTGGAGATGGTAATGGTAATTTTCTGTTGGCAGGCAGAATTGGAACATGAAATTTAAGAATGCTACCTATGCTGCTCAAGCAGTGGCTGAGTTTGCAGAACATGCAAGCCTAGCTGCCAGAGTTGTTGTAGAACTTTCAAGGCAATATTGTGTTGATCATAGTGGTTCATGCCACTTAGATTTCAAGGATAAAAGGTTGGAACATGGGCAATCATTTCCTGGAGATGGTAATTTTTCTGTTGACAGGCAGAATTGGAACATGAAATTTAAGGATGCTACCGCTGTTGCTCAAGCTGCGGCTGAGTTTGCAAAACATGCAAGCCTAGTTGCCAGAGCTATTGTAGGACTTTCAAGGCAATATTGTGTTGATGATGGTGGTTCATGCCACTTAGGTTTCAAGGATGAAAGGTTGGAACATGGGCAATCATTTCCTAGAGATGGTAATGGTAATTTTTCTATTTGCAGGCAGAATTGGAACATAAATTTTAAGGATACTACCTCTACTACTCAAGCAGTGGCTGACTTTGCAGCACATGCAAGCCTAGTTGACAGAGCTGTTGTAGAACTTTCAAGGCAATATTGTATTGATAATGGTGGTTCATGCCACTTAGGTTTCAAGGATGAAAGGTTGGAACATGGGCAATCATTTCCTGAAGATGGTAATGGTAATTTTTCTGTTGGCAGGCAGAATTGGAATATGAAATATAAGGATGCTACCTCTACTGCTGAAGCAACGGCTGACTTTGCAGAACATGCAACCCTAGCTACCAGAGCTATTGTAGAACTTTTAAGGCAATATTGTGTTGATGATGGTGGTTCATGCCACTTAGGTTTCAAGGATGAAAGGTTGGAACATGGGCAATCATTTCCTGGAGATGGTAATGGTAATTTTCTGTTGGCAGGCAGAATTGGAACATGAAATTTAAGGATGCTACCTTTGCTGCTCAAGCAGCGGCTGAGTTTACAGAACATGCACGCCTAGTTGCCAGAGATGTTGTAGAACTTTCAAGGCAATATTGTGTTGATGATGGTGGTTCATGCCACTTAGGTTTCAAGGATGAAAGGTTGGAACATGGGCAATCATTTCCTGGAGATGGTAATGGTAATTTTTCTGTTGGCAGACAGAATTGGAACATGAAATTTAAGGATACTACCTCTGCTGCTCAAGCAGCGGCTGAGTTTGCAGAACATGCAAGCCTAGCTGCCAGAGTTATTGTAGAACTTTCAAGGCAATATTGTGTTGATGATGGTGGTTCATGCCACTTAGGTTTCAAGGATGAAAGGTTGGAACCTAGGCAATCATTTCCTGGAGATGGTAATGGTAATTTTTCTGTTGGCGGGCAGAATTGGAACATAAATATTAAGGATGCTACCTCTGCTGCTAAAGCAGCGGCTGAGTTTGCAGAACATGCAAGTCTAGCTGCAGAGCTGTTGTAGAACTTTCAAGGCAATATTGTGTTGATGAAGGTGGTTCATGCCACTTAGGTTTCAAGGATGAAAGGTTGGAACCTGGGCAATCATTTCCTGGAGATGGTAATGGTAATTTTTTTGTTGGCAGGCAGAATTGGAACATGAAATTTAAGGATGCTACCTCTGCTGCTCAAGCAGCGGCTGAATTTGCAGAACATGCAAGCCTAGCTGCCAGAGCTGTTGTAGAACTTTCAAAGCAATATTGTGTTGATCATAGTGGTTCATGCCACTTAGATTTCAAGGATGAAAGGTTGGAACATGGGCAATCATTTCCTGGAGATGGTAATTTTTCTGTTGGCAGGTAGAATTGGAACATGAAATTTAAGGATGCTACCGCTGTTGCTCAAGCTGCGGCTGAGTTTGCAAAACATGCAAGCCTAGTTGCCAGAGCTATTGTAGGACTTTCAAGGCAATATTGTGTTGATGATGGTGGTTCATGCCACTTAGGTTTCAAGGATGAAAGGTTGGAACATGGGCAATCATTTCCTAGAGATGGTAGTGGTAATTTTTCTGTTTGCAGGCAGAATTGGAACATAAATTTTAAGGATACTACCTCTGCTACTCAAGCAGCGGCTGACTTTGCAGCACATGCAAGCCTAGTTGCCAGAGCTGTTATAGAACTTTCAAGGCAATATTGTATTGATAATGGTGGTTCATGCTACTTAGGTTTCAAGGATGAAAGGTTGGAACATGGGCAATCATTTCCTGAAGATGGTAATGGTAATTTTTCTGTTGGCAGGCGGAATTGGAATATGAAATTTAAGGATGCTACCTCTACTGCTGAAGCAACGGCTGACTTTGCAGAACATGCAACCCTAGCTACCAGAGCTATTGTAGAAATTTTAAGGCAATATTGTGTTGATGATGGTGGTTCATGCCACTTAGGTTTCAAGGATGAAAGGTTGGAACATGGGCAATCATTTCCTGGAGATGGTAATGGTAATTTTCTGTTGGCAGGCAGAATTGGAACATGAAATTTAAGGATGCTACCTTTGCTGCTCAAGCAGCGGCTGAGTTTACAGAACATGCACGCCTAGTTGCCAGAGATATTGTAGAACTTTCAAGGAAATATTGTGTTGATGATGGTGGTTCATACCACTTAGTTTTCAAGGATGAAATGTTGGAACATGGGCAATCATTTCCTGGAGATGGTAATTTTTCTATTGGCAGTCAGAATTGGAACATGAAATTTAAGGATGCTACCTCTGTTGCTCAAGCAGGGGCTGAGTTTGCAGAAATTCAAGCCTAGCTGCCAGAGCTGTTGTAGAACTTTCAAGGTAATATTGTGTTGATGATGGTGGTTCATGCCACTTAGGTTTCAAGGATAAAAGGTTAGAACATGGGCAATCATTTACTGGAGATGGTAATGGTAATTTTTCTGTTGGCAGGCAGAATTGGAACATGAAATTTAAGGATGCTACCTCTGCTACTCAAACAGGGGCTGAGTTTGCAGAATATGCAAGCCTAGCTACTAGAGCTGTGGTAGAACTTTCAAGGCAATATTGTGTTGATGATGGTGGTTCATGCCACTTAGGTTTCAAGGATAAAAGGTTGGAACATGGGTAATTTTTCTATTGGTAGTCAAAATTGGAAGATGAAATTTAAGGATGCTACCTCTGCTGCTCAAGCAGCGGCTGACTTTGCAGAACATGCAACACTAGCTGCCAGAGCTGTTGTAGAACTTTCAAGTAAATATTGTGTTGATGATGGTGGTTCATGCCACTTAGGTTTCAAGGATGAAAGGTTAGAACATGGGCAATCATTTCCTGGAGATGGTAATGGTAATCTTTGTATTGGCAGGCAGAATTGGAACATGAAATATAAGGATGCTACCTCTACTGCTGAAGCAGCGTCTGACTTTGCAGAACATGCAAGCCTTGCTGCAAGAGCTGTTGTAGAACACTCAAGGAAATATTGTGTAGATGATGGTGGTTCATGCCACTTAGGTTTCTAGGATGAAAGGTTGGAACATGGGCAATCATTTCCTGGAGATGTTAATGGCAATTTTTCTGTTGGCAGGTAGAATTGGAACATGAAATTTAAGGATGCTACGTCTGCTGCTCAAGCAGCGGCTGAGTTTGCAGAATATGCAAGCCTAGCTGCCAGAGCTGTTGTAGAACTTTCAAGGCAATATTGCGTTGATAATGGTGGTTCATGCCAATTAGGTTTCAAGGATGAAAGGTTGGAACATAGGCAATCATTTGCTGGAGATGATAATGGTAATTATTCTATTGGCAGGCAGAATTGGAACATAAAATTTAAGGATGCTACCTCTGCTACTCAAGCAGCGGCTGAGTTTGCAGAATATGCAAGCCTAGCTGCCACAGCTGTTGTAGAACTTTCAAGGAAATATTGTGTTGATGATGGTGGTTCATGCCACTTAGGCTCAAGGATGAAAGGTTGGAACATGAGAAATCATTTCCTGGATATGGTAATTTTTCTGTTGGCAGGCAGAATTGGAAAATGAAATTTAAGGATGCTACCTCTGCTGCTCAAGCAGGGGCTAAGTTTGCAAAAATGCAAGCCTAGCTGCCAGAGCTGTTGTAGAACTTTCAAGGCAATATTGTGTTGATGATGGTGGTTCATGCCACTTAGGCTCAAGGATGAAAGGTTGGAACATGAGAAATCATTTCCTGGATATGGTAATTTTTCTGTTGGCAGGCAGAATTGGAAAATGAAATTTAAGGATGCTACCTCTGCTGCTCAAGCAGCGGCTGAGTTTGCAGAATATGCAAGCCTAGCTGCCAGAGCTGTTGTAGAACTTTCAAGGCAATATTGCGTTGATAATGGTGGTTCATGCCAATTAGGTTTCAAGGATGAAAGGTTGGAACATAGGCAATCATTTCCTGGAGATGATAATGGTAATTATTCTATTGGCAGGCAGAATTGGAACATAAAATTTAAGGATGCTACCTCTGCTGCTCAAGCAGCGGCTGAGTTTGCAGAATATGCAAGCCTAGCTGCCACAGCTGTTGTAGAACTTTCAAGGAAATATTGTGTTGATGATGGTGGTTCATGCCACTTAGGCTCAAGGATGAAAGGTTGGAACATGAGAAATCATTTCCTGGATATGGTAATTTTTCTGTTGGCAGGCAGAATTGGAAAATGAAATTTAAGGATGCTACCTCTGCTGCTCAAGCAGGGGCTAAGTTTGCAAAATGCAAGCCTAGCTGCCAGAGCTGTTGTAGAACTTTCAAGGCAATATTGTGTTGATGATGGTGGTTCATGTCACTTAGGTTTCAAGGATGAAAGGTTGGAACATGGGCAATTATTTCCTGGAGATGGTAATGGTAATTTTTCTATTGGCAGGCAGAATTGGAACATGAAATTTAAGGATGCTACCTCTGCTACTCAAGCAGGGGCTGAGTTTGCAGAATATGCAAGCCTAGCTGCCAAAGCTGTGGTAGAACTTTCAAGGCAATATTGTGTTGATGATGGTGGTTCATACCACTTAGGTTTCAAGGATAAAAGGTTGGAACATGGGTAATTTTTCTTTTGGTAGGCAAAATTAGAAGATGAAATTTAAGGATGCTACCTCTGCTGCTCAAGCAGTGGCTGACTTTGCAGAACATGCAACACTAGCTGCCAGAGCTGTTGTAGAACTTTCAAGGCAATATTGTGTTGATGATGGTGGTTCATGCCACTTAGGTTTCAAGGATGAAAGGTTGGAACATGGGCAATCATTTCCTGGAGATGGTAATGGTAATTTTTCTGTTGGCAGGCAGAATTGGAACATGAAATTTAAGGATGCTACCTTTGCTACTCAAGTAGCTGCTGAGTTTATAGAACATACACGCCTAGTTGCCAGAGATGTTGTAGATCTTTCAAGGAAATATTGTGTTAATGATGGTGGTTCATACCACTTAGGTTTCAAGGATGAAAGGTTGGAACATGGGCAATCATTTCCTGGAGATGGTAATGGTAAGTTTTCTTTTGGCAGGCAGAATTGGAACATGAAATTTAAGGATGCTACCTCTACTGCTCAAGCAGCGGCTGAGTTTGCAGAACATGCAAGCCTAGCTGCCAGAGCTGTTGTAGAACTTTCAAGGCAATATTGTGTTGATGATGGTGGTTCATGCCACTTAGGTTTCAAGGATGAAAGGTTGGAACATGTGCAATCATTTCCTGGAGATGGTAATGGTAATTTTTCTATTAGCAGCAATAATTGGAACTTGAAATTTAAGGATACTACCTCTGCTGCTCAAGTAGGGGCTTAGTTTGCAGAATATGCAAGCCTAGCTGCCAGAGCTGTTGTATAACTTTCAAGGCAATATTTTGTTCATGATGGTGGTTCATGCCACTTAGGTTTCAAGGATGAAAGGTTGGAAAATGGGCAATCATTTCCTGGAGATGTAGAATGGTAATTTTTCTGTTGGCAGGCATAATTGCAACATGAAATTTGTGTTGATGATGGTGGTTCATGCCACTTAGGTTTCAAGGATGAAAGGTTGGAACATGGGCAATCATTTCCTAGAGATGGTAATGGTAATTTTTCTGTTGGCAGGCAGAATTGGAACATGAAATTTAAGGATGCTACCTCTGCTGCTCAAGCACTGGCTGAGTTTGCAGAACATGCAAGCTTAGCTGTCAGAGCTGTTGTAGAACTTTCAAGGCAATATTGTGTTGATGATGGTGGTTCATACCACTTAGGTTTCAAGGATGAAAGGTTGGAACATGGGCAATCATTTCTTGGAGATGGTAATGGTAATTCTTCTGTTGGTAGGTAGAATTGGAACGTGATATTTAAGGATGCTACGTCTGCTGCTCAAGCAGCAGCTGAGTTTGCAGAACATGCAAGCCTAGCTGCCAGAGTTATTGTAGAACTTTCAAGGAAATATTGTGTTGATGATGGTGGTTCATGCCACTTAGTTTTCAAGGATGAAAGGTTGGAACATGGGCAATCATTTCCTGGAGATGGTAATGGTAATGTTTTTGTTGGCAGGTAGAATTGGAACAAGAAATTTAAGTATGCTACCTCTGTTGCTCAAGCAGTGGCTGACTTTGCAGAACTTTCAAGCCTAGCTGCCAGAGCTGTTGTTGAACTTTCAAGGCAATATTGTGTTGATGATGGTGGTTCATACCACTTAGGTTTCAAGGATGAAAGGTTGGAACATGGGCAGTCATTTCCTAGAGATGGTAATGGTAATTTTTCTATTGGCAGGCAGTATTGAACATGAAATTTAAGGATGCTACCTCTGCTACTCAAGCATCGACTGAGTTTGCAGACCATACATTCCTACCTGCCAGAGCTGTTGTAGAACTTTCAAGGCAATATTGTGTTGATGATGGTGGTTCATGCCACTTAAGTTTCAAGGATGAAAGGTTGGAACATGGGCAATCATTTCCTGGAGATGGTAATGGTAATTTTTCTATTGGCAGGCAGAATTGGAACATAAAATTTAATGATGCTACCTCTGCTGCTCAAGCAGCGGCTGAGTTTGCAGAACATGCAAGCCTAGCTGCCAGAGCTGTTGTAGAACTTTCAAGGCAATATTGTGTTGATGATGGTAGTTCATGCCACTTAGGTTTCATGGATGAAAGATTGGAACATGGGCAATCATTTCCTGGAGATGGTAATGGTAATTTTTCTATTGGCAAGCATAATTGGAACATGAAATTTAAGGATGCTACCTCTGCTGCTCAAGCAGTGGTTGAGTTTGCAAAACATGCAAAGCTAGCTGCCAGAGGTTTTGAAGAATTTTCAAGGCAATATTGTGTTGATGATGGTGGTTCATGCCACTTAGGTTTCAAGGATGAAAGGTTGGAACATAGGCAATCATTTCCTAGAGATAGTAATGGTAATTTTTCTATTGGCAGCAATAATTGGAACATGAAATTTAAGGATGCTACCTCTGCTGCTCTAGAAGCGGCAGAGTTTGCAGAACATGCAAGCCTAGCTGCAAGAGCTGTTGTAGAACTTTCAAGGCAATATTGTGTTGATGATGGTGGTTCATGGCTCTTAGGTTTCATGGATGAAAGGTTGGAACATTGGCAATCATTTCCTGGAGATGGTAATTTTTTTGTTGGCAGGCAGAATTGGAACATGAAATATAAGGATGCTACCTCTACTGCTCAAGCAGCGGCTGAGTTTGCAAAACATGCAAGCCTAGTTGCTGGAGCTGTTGTAGAACTTTCAAGGGAATATTGTGTTGATGATGGTGGTTCATGCCACTTAGGTTTCAAGGATGAAAGGTTAGAATATGGGCAATTTTTTCCTGGAGATGTTAATTTTTCTATTGGCAGGCAGAATTGGAACATGAAATTTAAGGATGCTATCTTTGCTACTCAAGTAGCGGCTGACTTTGAAGAACATACAACCCTAGCTGCCAGAGTTGTTGTAGAACTTTTAAGGCAATATTGTGTTGATGATGGTGGTTCATGCCACTTTGGTTTCAAGGATGAAAGGTTGGAATATGGGCAATCATTTCCAGGAGATGGTAATGGTAATTTTTATGTTGGCAGGAAGAATTGGAACATGAAATTTAGGGATGCTACCTCTGCTGCTCAAGCAGCGGCTGAGTTTGCAGAACATGCAAGCCTAGGTACCAGAGGTGTTGTAGAACTTTCAAGGCAATATTGTGTGGATGATGGTGGTTCATGCCACTTATGTTTCAAGTATGAAAGGTTGGAATATGGGCAATCATTTCCTTGAGATGGTAATTTTTCTATTGGCAGGCAGAATTAGAACATAAAATTTAAGGATGCTACCTCTACTACTCAAGCAGGGGCTGAGTTTGCAAAATATGCTGACTTTTAGAACATGCAAGCCTAGCTGCCAGAGCTGTTGTAGAACTTTCAAGGAAATATTGTGTTGATGATGGTGGTTCATGCCACTTAGGTTTCAAGGATAAAAGGTTGGAACATGGGCAATCATTTCCTGGAGATGGTAATGATAATTTTTCTGTTGGCAAGCAGAATTGGAACATGAAATTTAAGGATGCTACCACTGCCGCTCAAGCAGTGGCTGAGTTTGCAGAACATGCAAGACTAGCTGCCAGAGCTGTTGTAGAACTTTCAAGGCAATATTGCGTTGATGATGGTGGTTCATGCCACTTAGGTTTCAAGGATGAAAGATTGGAACATGGGCAATAATTTCCTGGAGATGGTAATGTTAATTTTTCTGTTGGCAGGCAGAATTGGAACATGAAATTTAAGGATGTTACCTCAGTTGCTCAAGCAGCAGCTGAGTTTGCAGAACATGCAAGCCTAGCTGCCAGAGCTGTTGTAGACCATTCATGGCAATATTGTGTTGATGATGGTAGTTTATGCCACTTAGGTTTCAAGGATGAAAGGTTGGAACATGGGCAATCATTTCCTGGAGATGGTAATGGTAATTTTTCTGTTGGCTGGCAGAATTGGAACATGAAATTTAAGGATGCTACCTTTGCTGCTCAAGCAGCGGCTGAGTTTACAGAACATGCACGCCTAGCTGCCAGAGATGTTGTAGAACTTTCAAGGCAATATTGTGTTGATGATGATGGTTCATGCCACTTAGGTTTCAAGGATGAAAGGTTGGAACATGGGAAATCATTTCCTAGAGATGGTAATGGTAATTTTTCTTTTGGCAGGCAGAATTGGAACATAAAATTTAAGGATGCTACCTCTTCTGCTCAAGCAGCGGCTGAGTTTGCAGAACATGCAAGCCTAGCTGCCAGAGCTGTTGTAGAACTTTCAAGGCAATATTTTGTTGATGATGGTAGTTCATGCCACTTAGGTTTCAAGGATAAAGGTTGGAACATGGGAAATCATTTCCTAGAGATGGTAATGGTAACTTTTCTGTTGGCAGGCAGAATTGGAACTTGAAATTTAAGGATGCTACCTCTGATTCTCAAGCAGCGGCTGAATTTGCAGAACATGCAAGCCTAGCTGCCAGAGCTGTTGTAGCACATTCAAGGCAATATTGTGTTAATGATGGTGGTTCATGCCACTTAGGTTTCAAGGATGAAAGGTTGGAACATAGGAAATCATTTCCTGGAGATGGTAATGGTAATTTTTCTGTTGGCAGGCAGAATTGGAACACGAAATTTAAGGATGCTACCTTTGCTGCTCAAGGAGCGGCTGAGTTTAGAGAACATGCACGCCTAGTTGCCAGAGATGTTGTAGAACTTTCAAGGCAATATTGTGTTGATGATGGTGGTTCATGCCACTTAGGTTTCAAGGAAGAAAGGTTGGAACATGGGCAATCATTTCCTAGAGATGGTAATGGTAATTTTTCTCTTGGCAAGCAGAATTGGAACATGAAATCTAAGGATGCTACCTCTGCTACTCAAGCAGTGGCTGAGCTTGCAGAACATGCAAAACTAGCTGCCAGAGCTGTTGTAGAACTTTCAAGGCAATATTGCGTTGATGATAGTGGTTCATGCCACTTAGGATTCAAGGATGAAAGATTGGAACATGGGCAATCAATTCCTGGAGATAGTAATTCTTCTGTTGGCAAGCAGAATTGGAACATGAAATTTAAGGATGCTACCTCTACTGCTCAAATAGGGGCTGAGTTTGCAGAAATGCAAGCCTAGCTGCTAGAGCTGTTATAGAACTCTCAAGGCGATATTGTGTTGATGATGGTGGTTCATGCCAGTTAGGTTTCAAGGATGAAAGGTTGGAACATGGGCAATCATTTCCTTGAGATGGTAATGGTAATTTTTCTGTTGGTAGGTAGAATTGGAACATGAAATTTAAAGATAATACCTTTGCTGCTCAAGCAGCGGTTGAGTTTACAGAACATGCACGCCTAGCTGCCAGAGATGTTGTAGAAATTTCAAGGCAATATTGTGTTGATGATGGTGGTTCATGCCACTTAGGTTTCAAGGATGAAAGGTTGGAACATGGGCAATCATTTCCTGGAGATGGTAATGGTAATTTTTCTGTTGGCAAGTAGAATTGGACCATGAAATTTAAGGATGCTACCTCTACTGCTGAAGCAACAGCTGACCTTGCAGAACATGCAATCCTATCTGCCAAAGCTGTTGTAGAACTTTTAAGGCAATATTGTGTTGATGATGGTGGTTCATGCCACTTAGGTTTCAAGGATGATAGGTTGGAACATGGGCAATCAATTCCTGGAGATGGTAATGGTAATTTTTCTGTTGGTAGGCAGAATTGAAACATGAAATTTAAGGATGTTACCTCTACTGCTGAAGCAACGACTGATTTTGCAGAACATGCAAGCCTATCTCCCAGAGCTGTTGTAGAACTTTCAAGGCAATATTGTGTTGATGATGGTGGTTCATGCCACTTAGGTTTCAAGGATGATAGGTTGGAACATGGACAATCCTTTCCTGGAGATGGTAATGGTAATTTTTCTGTTGGAAGGTAGAATTGGAACATGAAATTTAAGGATGCTACCTTTGCTACTCAAGCAGCGGCTGGCTTTGCAGAACATACAACCCAAGCTGCCAGAGCTGTTGTAGACCATTCATGGCAATATTGTGTTGATGATAGTGGTTCATGCCACTTAGGTTTCAAGGATGAAAGGTTGGAACATGGGCAATCATTTCCTGGAGATGGTAATGGTAATTTTTCTGTTGGCAGGAAGAATTGGAACACGAAATTTAAGGATGCTACCTTAGCTGCTCAAGCAGCGGATGAGTTTACAGAACATGCACGCCTAGCTGCCAGAGATGTTGTAGAACTTTCAAGGCAATATTGTGTTGATGATGGTGGTTCATGCCACTTAGGTTTCAAGGATTAAAGGTTGGAACATGGGAAATCATTTCCTGGAGATGGTAATTTTTCTATTGGCAGGCAGAATTAGAACATGAAACTTAAGGAAGCTACCTCGGCTGCTAAAGCAGGGGCAGAGCTTGCAGAACATGCAAGCCTAGCTGCCAGAGCTGTTGTAGAACTTTCAAGGCAATATTGTGTTGATGACGGTGGTCCATGCCACTTAGGTTTCAAGGATGAAAGGTTGGAACATGGGCAATCATTTCCTGGAGATGGTAATTTTACTATTGGAAAGCAGAATTAGAACATGAAATTTAAGGATGCTACCTCTACTGCTCAAGCAGCGGCTGAGTTTGCAAAATATGAAGGCCTAGCTGCCAGAGCTGTTGTAGAACTTTCGAGGCAATATTATGTTGATGATGGTGGTTCATGCCACTTAGATTTCAAGGATGAAAGGTTGGAACATGGGCAATCTTTTCCTGGAGATGGTAATGGTAATATTTCTGTTGGCAGGCAGAATTGGAACATAAAATTTAAGGATGCTACCTCTGCTGCTCAAGAAGCAGCTGACTTTGTAGAACATGCAAGCCTAGCTCCCAGAGCTATTGTAGAACTTTCAAGGAAATATTGTGTTGATGATGGTGGTTCATGCCACTTAGGTTTCAAGGATAAAAGGTTGGAACATGGGCAATCATTTCCTGGAGATGGTAATGGTAATTTTTCTGTTGGCAAGTAGAATTGGAATAGGAAATTTAAGGATGCTACCATTGCTGCTCAAGCAGTGGCTGAGTTTGCAGAACATGCAAGACTAGCTGCCAGAGCTGTTGTAGAACTTTCAAGGCAATATTGCGTTGATGATGGTGGTTCATGCCACTTAGGTTTCAAGGATGATAGGTTGGAACATGGGCAATCATTTCCTGGAGATGGTAATGGTAATTTTTCTGTTGGCAAGTAGAATTGGAATAGGAAATTTAAGGATGCTACCATTGCTGCTCAAGCAGTGGCTGAGTTTGCCGAACATGCAAGACTAGCTGCCAGAGATGTTGTAGAACTTTCAAGGCAATATTGCGTTGATGATGGTGGTTCATGCAACTTAGGTTTCAAGGATGATAGGTTGGAACATGGGCAATCAATTCCTGGAGATGGTAATGGTAATTTTTCTGTTGGCAGGCAGAATTGAAACATGAAATTTAAGGATGTTACCTCTACTGCTGAAGCAACGACTGATTTTGCAGAACATGCAAGCCTATCTCCCAGAGCTGTTGTAGAACTTTCAAGGCAATATTGTGTTGATGGTGGTGGTTCATGCCACTTAGGTTTCAAGGATGATAGGTTGGAACATGGACAATCCTTTCCTGGAGATGGTAATGGTAATTTTTCTGTTGGAAGGTAGAATTGGAACATGAAATTTAAGGATGCTACCTTTGCTGCTCAAGCAGCGGCTGGCTTTGCAGAACATACAACCCAAGCTGCCAGAGTTGTTATAGAACTTTTAAGGCAATATTGTGTTGTTGATGGTAGTTCATGCCACTTAGGTTTCAAGGATGAAAGGTTGGAACATGGGCAATCATTTCCTAGAGATGGTAATTTTTCTGTTGGCAAGCAGAATTGGAACATGAAATTTAAGGATGCTACCTCTGCTGCTCAAGCAGCAGCTGAGTTTACAAAATATGCAAGCCTAGCTGCTAGAGCTGTTGTAGAACTTTCAAGGAAATATTGTGTTGATGATGGTGGTTCATGCCACTTAGGTTTCAAGGATGAAAGTTTGGAATATGGGCAATCATTTCCTGGAGATGGTAATTTTTCTATTGGAAAGCAGAATTAGAACATGAAATTTAAGGATGCTACCTCTACTGCTCAAGCAGGGGCTGAGTTTGCAAAATATGAAGGCCTAGCTGCCAGAGCTGTTGTAGAACTTTCGAGGCAATATTATGTTGATGATGGTGGTTCATGCCACTTAGATTTCAAGGATGAAAGGTTGGAACATGGGCAATCTTTTCCTGGAGATGGTAATGGTAATATTTCTGTTGGCAGGCAGAACTGGAACATAAAATTTAAGGATGCTACCTCTGCTGCTCAAGAAGCAGCTGACTTTGTAGAACATGTAAGCCTAGCTCAAGAGCTGTTGTATAACTTTCAAGGAAATATTGTGTTGATGATGGTGGTTCATGCCACTTAGGTTTCAAGGATAAAAGGTTGGAACATGGGCAATCATTTCCTGGAGATGGTAATGGTAATTTTTCTGTTGGCAAGTAGAATTGGAATAGGAAATTTAAGGATGCTACCTCTGCTGCTCAAGCAGTGGCTGAGTTTGCAGAACATGCAAGACTAGCTGCCAGAGCTGTTGTAGAACTTTCAAGGCAATATTGCGTTGATGATGGTGGTTCATGCCACTTAGGTTTCAAGGATGAAAGATGGGAACATGGGCAATCATTTACTGGAGATGGTAATGGTAATTTTTCTGTTGGCAGGAAGAATTGGAACACGAAATTTAAGGATGCTACCTTAGCTGCTCAAGCAGCGGATGAGTTTACAAAACATGCACGCCTAGCTGCCAGAGATGTTGTAGAACTTTCAAGGCAATATTGTGTTGATGATGGTGGTTCATGCCACTTAGGTTTCAAGGATGAAAGGTTGGAACATGGGAAATCATTTCCTGGAGATGGTAATTTTTCTATTGGCAGGCAGAATTAGAACATGAAACTTAAGGATGCTACCTCGGCTGCTAAAGCAGGGGCAGAGCTTGCAGAACATGCAAGCCTAGCTGCCAGAGCTGTTGTAGAACTTTCAAGGCAATATTGTGTTGATGACGGTGGTCCATGCCACTTAGGTTTCAAGGATGAAAGGCTGGAACATGGGCAATTATTTCCTGGCAATGGTAATGGTTATTTTTATGTTGGCAGGCAGAATTGGAACATGAAATTTAAGGATGCTATCTCTGCTACTCAAGCAGCGGCTGAGTTTGCAGAACATGCAATCCTATCTGCCAGAGCTGTTGTAGAACTTTCAAGGCTATATTTTGTTGATGATGGTGGTTTATGCCACTTAGGTTTCAAGGATGATAGGTTGGAACATGGGCAATCATTTCCTGGAGATGGTATTGGTAATTTTTCTGTTGGCAGGCAGAATTGGAACATCAAAATTAAGGATGTTACCTCTGCTACTCAAGCAGCGGCTGAGTTTACAGAACATGAAAGCCTAGCTGCCAGAGCTGTTGTAGACCATTCAAGGCGATATTGTGTTGATGATGGTGGTTCATGCCAGTTAGGTTTCAAGGATGAAAGGTTGGAACATGGGCAATCATTTCCTTGAGATGGTAATGGTAATTTTTCTGTTGGTAGGTAGAATTGGAACATGAAATTTAAAGATAATACCTTTGCTGCTCAAGCAGCGGTTGAGTTTACAGAACATGCAAGCCTAGCTGCCAGAGATGTTGTAGAACTTTCAAGGCAATATTGTGTTGATGATGGTGGTTCATGCCACTTAGGTTTCAAGGATGAAAGGTTGGAACATGGGCAATCATTTCCTGGAGATGGTAATGGTAATTTTTCTGTTGGCAAGCAGAATTGGAACATGAAATTTAAGGATGCTACCTCTGCTGCTCAAGCAACGGCTGAGTTTGCAGAACATGCAAGCCTAGCTGCCAGAGATGTTGTAGAACTTTCAAGGCAATATTGTATTGATGATGGTGGTTCATGCCACTTAGGTTTCAAGGATAAAAGGTTGGAACATGGGCAATCATTTCCTGGAGATGGTAATGGCTATTTTTCTGTTGGCAGGCAGAATTAGAACATGAAATTTAAGGATGTTACCTCTACTGCTGAAGCAACGACTGATATTGCAGAACATGCAAGCCTATCTCCCAGAGCTGTTGTAGAACTTTCAAGGCAATATTGTGTTGATGATGGTGGTTCATGCCACTTAGGTTTCAAGGATGATAGGTTGGAACATGGACAATCCTTTCCTGGAGATGGTAATGGTAATTTTTCTGTTGGAAGGTAGAATTGGAACATGAAATTTAAGGATGCTACCTTTGCTGCTGAAGCAGCGGCTGGCTTTGCAGAACATACAACCCTAGCTGCCAGAGTTGTTGTAGAAGTTTTAAGGCAATATTGTGTTGTTGATGGTAGTTCATGCCACTTAGGTTTCAAGGATGATAGGTTGTAACATGGACAATCCTTTCCTGGAGATGGTAATGGTAATTTTTCTGTTGGAAGGTAGAATTGGAACATGAAATTTAATGATGCTACCTTTGCTGCTCAAGCAGCGGCTGACTTTGTAGAACATGCAAGCCTAGCTGCCAGAGCTGTTGTAGAACTTTCAAGGAAATATTGTGTTGATGATGGTGGTTCATGCCACTTAGGTTTCAAGGATAAAAGGTTGGAACATGGGCAATCATTTCCTGGAGATGGTAATGGTAATTTTTCTGTTGGCAAGTAGAATTGGAACATGAAATTTAAGGATGCTACCTCTGCTGCTCAAGCCGCGGATGAGTTTACAGAACATGCAAGCCTAGCTGCCAGAGCTGTTGTAAAACTTTCAAGGCAATATTGTGTGGATGATGGTGGTTAAAGCCACTTATGTTTCTAGGATGAAATGTTGGAATATGGGCAATCATTTCCTGGAGATGGTAATTTTTCTATTGGTAGGCAGAATTAGAACATGAAATTTAAGGATGCTACCTCTGCTGCTCAAGCAGGGGTTGAGTTTGCAGAAATGCAAGCCTAGCTGTCAGAGCTGTTGTAGAACTCTCAAGGCAATATTGTGTTGATGATGGTTCATGCCAGTTAGGTTTCAAGGATGAAAGGTTGAAACATGGGCAATCATTTCTTAGAGATGGTAATGGTAATTTTTCTGTTGGCAGGCAGAATTGGACCATGAAATTTAAGGATGCTACCTCTACGGCTGAAGTAACGGTTGACTTTGGAGAACATGCAAGCCTATCTGCCAGAGTTGTTGTAGAACTTTCAAGGCAATATTGTGTTGATGATGGTGGTTCATGCCACTTAGGTTTCAAGGATGAAAGGTTGGAACATGTGAAATCATTTCCGGGAGATGGTAATTTTTCTATTGGCAGGCAGAATTAGAACATGAAATTTAAGGATGCTACCTCTTCTGCTCAAGCAGCGGTTGAGTTTACAGAACATGCACGCCTAGCTGCCAGAGATGTTGTAGAACTTTCAAAGCAATATTGTGTTGACGATGGTGGTTCATGCCACTTAGGTTTCAAGGATGATAGGTTGGAACATGGGCAATTATTTCCTGGAGATGGTAATGGTAATTTTTCTATTGGCAGGCAGAATTAGAACATGAAATTTAAGGATGCTACCACTACTGCTCAAGCAGGGGCTGAGTTTGCAAAATATGCACGCCTAGCTGTCAGAGCTGTTGTAGAACTTTCTAGGAAATATTGTGTTGATGATGGTGGTTCATGCCACTTAGGTTTCAAGGATAAAAGGTTGGAACATGGGCAATCATTTCCTGGAGATGGTAATGGTAATTTTTCTGTTGGCAAGTAGAATTGGAACAGGAAATTTAAGGATGCTACCTCTGCTGCTCAAGCAGCGGATGAGTTTACAGAACATGCAAGCCTAGCTGCCAGAGCTGTTGTAAAACTTTCAAGGCAATATTGTGTGGATGATGGTGGTTAAAGCCACTTATGTTTCTAGGATGAAAGGTTGGAATATGGTCAATCATTTCCTGGAGATGTTAATTTTTCTATTGGCAGGCAGAATTAGAACATGAAATTTAAGGATGCTACCTCTGCTGCTCAAGCAGGGGTTGAGTTTGCAGAAATGCAAGCCTAGCTGTCAGAGCTGTTGTAGAACTCTCAAGGCAATATTGTGTTGATGATGATGGTTCATGCCAGTTAGGTTTCAAGGATGAAAGGTTGGAACATGGGCAATCATTTCCTTGAGATGGTAATGGTAATTTTTCTGTTGGCAGGCAGAATTGGACCATGAAATTTAAGGATGCTACCTCTACTGCTGAAGTAACGGTTGACTTTGGAGAACATGCAAGCCTATCTGCCAGAGTTGTTGTAGAACTTTCAAGGCAATATTGTGTTGATGATGGTGGTTCATGCCACTTAGGTTTCAAGGATGAAAGGTTGGAACATGTGAAATCATTTCCTGGAGATGGTAATTTTTCTATTGGCAGGCAGAATTAGAACATGAAATTTAAGGATGCTACCTCTACTGCTAAAGCAGGGGCAGAGTTTGCAGAACATGCAAGCCTAGCTGCCAGAGCTGTTGTAGAACATTCAAGGCAATATTATGTTGATGATGGTGGTTCATGCCACTTAGGTTTCAAGGATGAAAGGTTGGAACATGGGCAATTATTTCCTGGAGATGGTAATGGTAATTGTTTTGTTGGCAGGCAGAATTCGAACATGAAATTTAAGGATGCTACCTCTGCTACTCAAGCAGCGGCTGACTTTGCAGAATATGCAAGCCTAGCTGCCAGATCTGTTGTAGAACATTCAAGGCAATATTGTGTTGATGATGGTTGTTCATGCTACTTAGGTTTCAAGGATGAAAGGTTGGAACATGGGCAATCATTTCCTGGAGATGGTAATTTTTCTATTGGCAGGCAGAATTAGAACATGAAATTTAAGGATGCTACCTCTGCTGCTCAAGCAGCGGCTGACTTTGCAGATCATGCAAGGCTAGCTTCCAGAGCTTTTGTAGAACTTACAAGGAAATATTATGTTGATGATGGTGGTTCATGCCACTTAGGTTTCAAGAATGAAAGGTTGGAACATGGGCAATCCATTCCTGGAGATGGTAATGGTAATTTTTCTGTTGGCAGGCAGAATTGGACCATGAAATTTAAGGATGTTGCCTCTACTGCTGAAGTAACGGCTGACTTTGCAGAACATGCAAGCCTATCTGCCAGAGTTGTTGTAGAACTTTCAAGGCAATATTGTGTTGATGATGGTGGTTCATGCCACTTAGGTTTCAAGGATGATAGGTTGGAACATGGGCAATCATTTCTTGGAGATGGTAACGGTAATTTTTCTGTTGGCAGGCAGAATTGGATCATGAAATTTAAGGATGTTACCTCTACTGCTCAAGCAGCGGCTGGCTTTGCAGAACATGCAAGCCAAGCTGCCAGAGCTGTTGTAGACCATTCATGGCAATATTGTGTTGATGATAGTGGTTCATGCCACTTAGGTTTCAAGGATGAAAGGTTGGAACATGGGCAATCATTTCCTGGAGATGGTAATGGTAATTTTTCTGTTGGCAGGAAGAATTGGAACACGAAATTTAAGGATGCTACCTTAGCTGCTCAAGCAGCGGCTGAATTTGCAGAACATTCAAGCCTAGCTGCCAGACCTGTTGTAAAACTTTCAAGGCAATATTGTGTGGATGATGGTGGTTCATGCCACTTAGGTTTCAAGGATGAAAGGTTGGAACATGGGCAATCATTTCCTGGAGATGGTAATGGTAATTTTTCTGTTGGCAGGCAGAATTGGAACATGAAATTTAAGGATGCTACCTCTACTGCTCAAGCAGCGGCTGAGTTTGCAGAACATGCAAGCCTAGCTGCCAGAGCTGTTGTAGAACTTTCAAGGAAATATTGTGTTGATGATGGTGGTTCATGCCACTTAGGTTTCAAGGATGAAAGGTTGGAACATGGGCAATCATTTCCTGGAGATGGTAATGGTAATTTTTCTGTTAGCAGGCAGAATTGGAATATGAAATTTAAGGATGCTACCTCTGCTGCTCAAGCATCGGCTGAGTTTGCAGTACATGCAAGCCTAGCTGCTAGAGGTGTTGTAGAACTTTCAAGGAAATATTGTGTTGATGTTGGTGGTTCATCCCACTTAGGTTTCAAGGATGAAATGTTGGAACATGCGTAATCATTTCCTGGAGATGGTAATATTTCTGTTGGCAGACAGAATTGGAACATGAAATTTAAGGATGCTACCTCTGCTGCCCAAGCAGCGGCTGAGTTTGCAGAACATGCAAGCCTAGCTGCCAGAGCTGTTGTAGAACATTCAAGGCAATAATGCATTGATGATGGTGGTTCATCCCACTTAGGTTTCAAGGATGAAAGGTTGGAACATGGGCAATCATTTCCGGGAGATAGTAATGGTAATTTTTCTGTTGCCAGGCAGAATTGGAACATAAAATTTAAGGATGTTACCTCTGCTACTCAAGCAGCGGCTGACTTTGTAGAACATGCAAGCCTAGTTGCCAGAGCTATTGTAGAACTTTCAAGGCAATATTGTGTTGATGATGGTGGTTCATGCCACTTAGGTTTCAAGGATAAAAGGTTGGAACATGGGCAATCATTTCCTGGAAATTGTAATGGTAATTTTTCTATTGGCAGGCAGAATTGGAACTTGAAATTTAAGGATGCTACCTCTGTTGCTCAAGCAGCGGCTGAGTTTGTAGAACATGCAAGCCTAACTGCCAGAGGTGTTGTAGAACTTTCAAGGCAATATTGTGTTGATGATGGTGGTTCATGCCACTTAGGTTTCAAGGATGAAAGGTTGGAACATGGGCAATCATTTCCTGGAGATGGTAATGGTAATTTTTCTGTTGGCAGGCAGAATTGGACCATGAAATTGAAGGATGCTACCTCTACTGCTGAAGCAACGGCTGACTTTGCAGAACATACAAGCCTATCTGCCAGAGCTGTTGTAGAACTTTCAAGGCAATATTGTGTTGATGATGGTGGTTCATGCCACTTAGGTTTCAAGGATGATAGGTTGGAACATGGGCAATCATTTCCTGGAGATGGTAATGGTACTTTTTTTGTTGGCAGACAGAATTGGAACATGAAATTTAAGGATGCTACCTCTGCTGCTCAAGCAGCGGCTGACTTTGCAGAACATGCAAGCCTAGCTTCCAGAGCTTTTGTAGAACTTACAAGGAAATATTATGTTGATGATGGTGGTTCATGCCACTTAGGTTTCAAGGATGAAAGGTTGGAACATGGAAAATCATTTCCTGGAGATGGTAATGGTAATTTTTCTGTTAGCAGGCAGAATTGGAATATGAAATTTAAGGATGCTACCTCTGCTGCTCAAGCATCGGCTGAGTTTGCAGTACATGCAAGCCTAGCTGCTAGAGGTGTTGTAGAACTTTCAAGGAAATATTGTGTTGATGTTGGTGGTTCATCCCACTTAGGTTTCAATAACAATTATATCAAAATGGTATCAGAGCCATAACAAATAAATACAATATACCAATTATAATTGATAAAAATAATAAAAAATTAACAAGTAAAAATCCTAAAAAAGAAAAGAAAATAATAACAAAATTACAGGAATTATATAAAGAATATAAAACCACGAAAAAGGATAAATTAATAAACAAAATGTCAAAACTAGAATATAAGTATATCTTACAACTTAAGATTAAACATAAAATATGAATAAAGAAGAATTTGCGGTAGACGAAAAAACATACGAAAATTTGGATGGATTAAAAATAAAAATAATAACTTCAAATATAGGAAGAAGATATAAGAAAGTAGGAGAAAACATATATTTAATGTTAGAAAAAGAAACTGCAAGATTAGAAGATAGTTTAACAGCAATGACAAGAATAATAAAAGAAAATGAAGAAATTGATAGGAAAAATGAAATTGAAAAAATTAGGCAACAAGCTAAAAAAGAATTACAGCAAGTGGAAGAAAACAAAAACACCAGGATAATGGAATTAGAAAAAGAATTAGCAATATTAAAAGAATTGTATGAAAACAAACAGAGAGAAAGAGAAAAGAAAAAAGAATTAGAGCAAGAAGAAAGATTGAAGGAAGAAATAGAAAAATTTAGGGAAAAATTAAAAGAGGACATAGAAGTAAAACTTGAAGAAATAAATGAAACTAATAATGAAAATGAACAGAATACAGAAAGTTCAGAAGATTCAGAAATAAGTGAAACATATACAGAACTTATAACTAAAACAAATAACATAATAAATCCAGAAATATATGCCGGAGATATAAGCGAAAAACCAAGTACATCAAAAGAAAGAAAATACAAACAAACAATACCAACATATTACAATAATAATTATGAACGAAGTGACAGAAGTAAAGTATTATGGGATAAAAGATTAAACAGAAAATGGACACCAAAAACAATAAATGAACAATATAACTTTTTGGACTTAGATTGCGTAGAAGACGTTAATAAAATAATACAACTATGGGTAGGATATATATCAAAACAATTAATAGATAATAAAATACCAATTCCAGAAGCACCAGGATATATAGAAAGGACAATAATAGGAACAGTAAAATTATGGATACAAAATCTAAATGATGAAAGTATAAAAGCATTAAGAAGTAATAAAAAATTCGATGGTGAATCAGCTACAACAACTATAGACATATTAATAAAATATGAATTAGCTATAAGAAATGAATTTAGTAGTATGACAACAGAAATAGAAGAGCAACAAAAAGAAAAAACAGTAAGTAGAAATCTAATGAACAAACTAGCTATATGTAACATGTGTTACATAGACGAATATACGTGTGCATTTAAAGAATATTACTATAAAGGAACATATAGTGTTGAAGAAGGAAAAGAAATCAGAAAAATATACTTTACAAAATTACCAGAACCTTTTAGTTCTAAAATAATAAGAGATTGGGAAAAAGCAGGATTAGAAGATACCTTAGGAGCTAGAATTAGATATTTAAAGAATTGGTTTATAGAATTATGTGAAAAACATAAAGAAGAAATTAAAATGGAAAAAACACTGATAAAAAACCTTACATGTTGTAAAATTAAAACTGCACCCCATTTTGGATGTACAGATAATTATTATAAAAAGAAAAATTATAAAAGAAAATATAAAAAATATAGAAGAAATAAGTTAAAATATAAGTATAAAAACCCGAGGAAAAGATATTATATAAAAGATTACAAAAGAAAAAGACCATATAGAATTAAGAAAAAATTATCCGAATGTACTTGTTACATTTGTGGAAAATTAGGACACTTAGCCAAAGATTGTAAATTACCTAGAGACCCTAAAAAGAAACAAATAACAGAAATTAACACTGATAATGAAGAATACATGCAACTAGACTATATAGATTATGAATTAGATAGTGAAGATAGTATTTATGAATTAGAACCTGAATTAGAAACAGAAATAGAATCAGAAAAAGAACTATCAGATATAGAGGAAAATGACTGAAAACGATATACAAATAATAAGCAGAGAAGAATATAAGGATGAAGAATCAAGTGAACAAAAAGTAATATTTGATAATGATATTTTTGAAAAAATAAAAGGAAAAGATTTAGATTTAAGCATCGGTAAAATATTAGAAGTACCAACAATAAAAAACTGGTTCAAAATTAAAAAAGAAGAATATTATGTAATAAGTCAAAAAGAACATATAATAGATTGTAAATATACTAGAGGAAAAGCTAAAATACCTATAATAAATAAAAGAACAATAAATAAAGAAATTCAGAATATAAAAGCAAAAAATCCGATCAAATATGTACACTTAGGAGGAACAGAAATACTTATAAAAGCCTGTTTTAGAGAAGGGATAGATACACCAATAGAAATATATTTAGCAGATGATAGAATAGTACAACCTATAGAAAAGAGTATAATTTGTGCAATAAAAGGAAATTTGATATACCAAAAATTTAAATTTATAATTAGTGCTAACTATACAGTAGCATTAAAAGATGCTAATATAGATAAATCACTAGTATTGTACTGAAAAATGTCAGGAATAGAGCTGGCACCAGGAAGTAAAATATTTACAGCAAAATGTAAAAATTTATATATATTAACAACCAATCACAAAATAACAGCACGAAATAAGATTGAAAAAATAAAGATAGAAAACCCATTTGATAGTATAATATCAGTCATAGACAATAATGATTATAGTTACAAAGATATAGATATGGAAGGAGATTTAGAAATAGTAAGAGAAAGACTAAGCACATCTAAAACAATAAATTATGAATCCCCACAAACTACATCTTCAAGAGCAAGTACCTCGAGAAGATTAGAATATACAAACCCACAAAGATTAATAAAAGAACCGGAGTTACACAACTATTATATAACAGGAGTAATAGATCAAAGAAAATACCTAATAATGATAAATACTGGACAAGAAGACAATTATATAACTAAAGAACTAGTTAAAGAAAGTGAAATAATAACTACAGAAACAATATGCCCAGGATTACCTAAAAATTTGGTAGGAACAGAAGAAATAACAAAGAAGGAACTAATTATTGGAGGAATCCCAGTAGAAATAGAATTTAATATTTACCAAGGAAATGAAAATATTACCTTAGGAATAAAATGGTTAGAA
Organism: Nicotiana tabacum; assembly: GCF_000715075.1. Lineage (NCBI taxonomy): Eukaryota > Viridiplantae > Streptophyta > Magnoliopsida > Solanales > Solanaceae > Nicotiana > Nicotiana tabacum. Next base: position 41,682,107 of record NC_134083.1, on the reverse strand, counting down.
ATAGTTAAACCATATAACCTAGGAGATAGACATCTTATAATAACATATAAAAATAAGAAAATAACAATTGAAAGAACCTTAACATGACAAAAATATATATACTAGCAAAAATAATAATAGAAGGATATTACAGCAGATATTATACACCCATGATAGATACAGGAGCAGGAGTAAATGTATGCAGACATAACTGTTTACCTGAAGATAAATGGGAAAAATTATTAACACCTATTGTGGTAACAGGATTTAACAATGAAGGAAGCTTGATAACGCAAAAAGCAAAAAATATAAAAATACAAATATGGGATAAAATACTAACTATGGATGAAATATATAGTTATGAATTTACAAATAAAGATATATTAATAGGAATGCCCTTTTTAGATAAATTATACCCACATATAATAACAAAAACTCATTGGTGGTTTACTACACCATGCAAACAAAAAATAGGAGCAAAAAGAGTAAGAAATAAAATAAGAAAAACAACACCGTGGATTAAAGGAAGTGAAAAGGTAACCCAAAAATTAGAAAATGAAAAAATAAATGAGCAACAAATAGAATTAATAATATTTGCTATAAATAAGATAAAAATAATTCAAGACAAATTAGAATCATTATATAATGAAAATCCCCTTCAAGGATGGGATAAACATAAAACGAAAGTAAAAATAGAATTAATAGATGAAAATAGTATAATAACACAGAAACCATTAAAATATAATTTTAATGATCTAGAAGAATTCAAAATGCATATAAAAGAACTATTAAAAAATAATTATATACAGAAAAGTAATAGTAAACATAATAGCCCAGCATTTATAGTAAATAAACATAATGAGCAAAAAAGAGGTAAAAGTAGAATGGTAATAGATTATAGGAATTTAAATGCAAAAACAAAAACATATAATTACCCGATACCAAATAAAATATTAAAAATAAGGCAAGTACAAGGATATAATTACTTCAGTAAATTCGATTGTAAATCAGGATTTTATCACCTAAAATTAGAAGAAGAATCTAAAAAATTAACAGCTTTTACAGTACCACAAGGATTTTATGAATGGAACGTTTTACCATTTGGATATAAAAATGCACCACGAAGATACCAACATTTTATGGATAGCTATTTTAATCAATTAGAAAACTGTATAATCTACATAGACGATATACTACTATACTCAAGGACACAAGATCAACATATAAAATTATTAGAAAAATTCATACATATAATAGAATCCTCAGGAATTAGCCTTAGTAAAAATAAGGCAGAAATACTTAAAAATCAGGTGGAATTCTTAGGAATTCAAATAGATAAAAATGGAATTAAAATGCAAACACATATAGTACAAAAAATAATAAATTTAAATGAAACCCTAGATACAAAAAAGAAATTACAATCATTCTTAGGATTAGTTAACCAAGTTAGAGAATATATACCTAAATTGGCAGAAAATTTAAAACCTTTACAGAAAAAATTAAAGAAAGATATAGAATATCACTTTGATGAAAAAGACAAAACATATATACAAAAAATAAAAGATATGTGTAAAAAATTACCAAAACTATATTTTCTAGATGAAAATAGAGAATTTATATATATAGTAGAGACAGACTCAAGTAACCATAGTTATGGAGGAGTACTTAAATACAAATATAAGGATGAAAAAATAGAACATCACTGTAGATATTATTCAGGATCATTTACGGAACCACAGTTAAAATGGGAAATAAATAGAAAAGAATTATTAGCTTTATATAAGTGTTTATTATCGTTTGAACCATATATAGTATATAACAAATTTATTGTTAGAACAGATAACACACAAGTTAAATGGTGGATAACCAAAAAGGTACAAGACTCAGTTACAACGAAAGAAATACGAAGACTCGTATTAAATATACTAAATTTCACATTTACAATAGAAATAATTCCTACTGACAAGAATGTGATTGCAGATTACTTATCAAGACAAAAGTACACAAACAAATGAAGAAGAAACTACACAAGACCTATTTTCAATACTTACTACACTATCACTACAAATGACGGAAGTAGAAAAGAGGTTGCAGATTATAGAAGCAAAAAACCTAAGCCAGCAGCATGGCTCAAAACATGCGGAACTAAGCCAGCAGCATGGCTCAAAACATGCGGACCTAGGAGGTGACGTTGGGAAACACCTAAAAACCCAAAACCTACAAACTAACACTATTTTACATACAGCTGCAGGTACATCAACATCAGCAATAAGAAAAGGAAAACATACAAATACAAATATGAACGCCATGTTCAACAAGCCATATACCCCAAAATCCCAAAATCCTTTGACACCATCACCACAAACAACTAGCTATAGAGAAAGCTTAAACCAGGAAAAACAAACCTACGATTATATTACCAACAGCTATATACAAAATATCCACAAGATTCAAACCTTTTTAAACCTAAATCCGAGATCAAAAACAATCCAAAACCCAAAAACAGACTATATAACACAACCATTACAAGGATACAACCGACTGATTGCCCAACCAGGGACGAATGCAAATTTAGTTAAAACATGTTACAATTACGGACTATTAAGTACAGTGTACACACAAACCGGACAAGAAATAGCTACAATACCAGAGCTATATAGTGCCTTTACTACCTACAAGAGAATCACCAAAGGAGACCTATTTTATATAAAATTTTATGTAGCACCAGCAGAGATACTCTATAACGAGATAAAACCAATAATCCAAGTTATTAAATTAGGACTAACTAGAGAAATGATTATCCCAGAAAATGTACAAATACAACCAGAAATACCCAAACCTGATATACCAGCATTCTACTCAAACAAAAGAATTATAGGACTATCAACCATTCTAAGTGAACTAGTCAACAATTATGTAGAAGAAAAACCTATTTGGGGATACCAATCCCGAGAACACACGATGATCTACACCCATTCAAAAAACCTAAGGGAAAACGACATGGAAGAGATACGGAGATGGATTAAAACATTAATCCAACCAGAAGAAGCACCCATTACAAGAGCTATTAGAGGAGAATTTATTTCTCAAAACTTAATGACAAGATACTGCAAACAAATTAGTCCAATCTACTCAGAGCACATATGTTCGAAATGTCAAGGAGAGAAAAACATAGTTCCAGAAATCAAATTTGAAGAAGAAGAAAACTAAAAAGATACGCAACAAAATATCAAGAAAGAGACAAAGGAATCTTACAACAAAAGCTACAAGACAAAAGCAAAAGGACAGCTAGCAGGATCGGCAGGACCCAAGAAGAAGCAGAAAATGACATAAAGAAAAAAGCTATGTAATTATTAAAGCAACTTTTGACTTTATGTAAATTATTTTCCGTCTTTTAGTTTTTAAGTTGTTGTTGTGAGTCCCACTTTATCACTACCACTGTCAGTGGAAAAACTGTTGGGAACGCGTCTTTTACTTTAATTTTAGACCGTCCAAGTGTAAAGTTAGGAGGACGATGTTTGGATTAGTTTCCGTTATAAATAGACAGCCCTTAAGGCTTAGAGGGACACACCTTACCTTACCCTTTCACATCCTTCTGAAAAAACTCTCTTGTAACCTCTCTTGTAAAAATCTATTCAGTGAAATAAATTAACATCTTTAATCTATGGAGCAATCCAAACCTATGAAAGAAGAAGTCCCCGATATACAGTATCAAGTAAGTTTTTTTTAAAATATGTATAGCTAAATACATATATTCCTGAAATCTCTAGATTATCATAATTGTTATCATGTTATAACTGTTATTTAGAATAATTTTAGTAAGTTTGCCATGAATAATTATGCTGAGAGTAGTTTAAGCCCAGACTATGCCATCCTAAGGGTGAAACCAGTAAGGCAGAAGGCCGTGGTAGGGAAGTAACCAGAGTTGAGGCGCTATTAGGGTAAAACGATTGAAGCAAAAAATCATGGTAGTGACTAAAAGAATTGTTCTTAATAACTTGTTATAGGATGACGATAAACATGATAAACGAAGAGATTAACGGAATATTTTTAGCCAAAACATCAAACAAAAATGGATCATCCTTACATCTTAGATAACACTGATGAATATAAAATAACCATTTTACACATACTTAGATCACTAAATAATGATATCAAAAATATAATATTTGACAAATTACTTATGAACGAAATACTAGAACTAATGACCCAACAATGGTATGATTTAGCAGAATTATCTGACTTAGAAGAAGAGAATACAATAAGCCTATCTGAATTTGATATACTTACAGAGGATATATATTCAGACTAGATGAACCTAACAGAAACCCGAAAAATAATAGAATTACAAGAACATAGATTACATCAAAATATGCAATTATATCAAGAATCTAAAGATCTAATCTTTTTAGAACATATAAGAGATAATATAAAACAATTAAAAGAACTACATAATAAGGATAAACTAGAAAAACTAAATATAAACAAATTAATAACATTCTTCCAACTCCAAAAAATTAATATAAACGAATATATAGAAACAGGAGAAATAGAATATGTAGAATATATAACAAATTATAAAATAGAAATATCAAAATTAGAATCTATAATAAGAGAATATTATGATTAAGCATGATAAATCAAGAATATTTACCATACTGGATAGAAATTACGGAAAAAATAGAAGCTTTAGAACAACAACTAAAATTAACAATCAATACTTACTTAATAACAAAGGATATAGACCTTCTGATAAATATACAACAAGACATAACGGAAATATTAAAAATAAAACCGTTACAAACAGAATATTACAATAAAATATTTACAATATAAAAATAGTCATAAATACAACAAATCCACTAAAGACTAAACAAAAATATAATCTGAACCACTTTTAAAGAATGATAGAAAAATACAGAATAACTACTTACATGACAAAAAGAATGCTAGAAAAATATAAAATACTAGTCCTATATTTTATCAAAGAATTAAAACCTACTGACATAAAAATAGATATTTGGGAAAAAATACTTAAATACGAAAAAGAAGTAGAAGACCCACAAAATACATACGATTTGGTAGAAGAATATTCAGACTTATGAAGATTTATGAGCAAAAGCTAATCGGAGCTAAATCCGACCCACAAACCCCCCAAAAAGACCCACAAAATACATACGATTTGGTAGAAGAATATTCAGACTTATGAAGATTTATGAACAAAAGCTAATCGGAGCTAAATCCGACCCACAAACCCCCCAAAATGGTAAAAATCCTAAAAAATAATTATAATTGATAAAAATAATAAAAAATTAACAAGTAAAAATCCTAAAAAAGAAAAGAAAACAATAACAAAATTACAGGAATTATATAAAGAATATAAAACCACGAAAAAGGACAAATTAATAAACAAAATGTCAAAACTAGAATATAAGTATATCTTACAACTTAAGATTAAACATAAAATATGAATAAAGAAGAATTTGCGGTAGACGAAAAAACATACGAAAATTTGGATGGATTAAAAATAAAAATAATAACTTCAAATATAGGAAGAAGATATAAGAAAGTAGGAGAAAATATATATTTAATGTTAGAAAAAGAAACTGCAAGATTAGAAGATAGTTTAACAGCAATGACAAGAATAATAAAAGAAAATGAAGAAATTGATAGGAAAAATGAAATTGAAAAAATTAGGCAACAAGCTAAAAAAGAATTACAGCAAGTGGAAGAAAACAAAAACACCAGGATAATGGAATTAGAAAAAGAATTAGCAATATTAAAAGAATTGTATGAAAACAAACAGAGAGAAAGAGAAAAGAAAAAAGAATTAGAGCAAGAAGAAAGATTGAAGGAAGAAATAGAAAAATTTAGGGAAAAATTAAAAGAGGACATAGAAGTAAAACTTGAAGAAATAAATGAAACTAATAATAAAAATGAACAGAATACAGAAAGTTCAGAAGATTCAGAAATAAGTGAAACATATACAGAACTTATAACTAAAACAAATAACATAATAAATCCAGAAATATATGCCGGAGATATAAGCGAAAAACCAAGTACATCAAAAGAAAGAAAATACAAACAAACAATACCAACATATTACAATAATAATTATGAACGAAGTGACAGAAGTAAAGTATTATGGGATAAAAGATTAAACAGAAAATGGACACCAAAAACAATAAATGAACAATATAACTTTTTGGACTTAGATTGCGTAGAAGACGTTAATAAAATAATACAACTATGGGTAGGATATATATTAAAACAATTAATAGATAATAAAATACCAATTCCAGAAGCACCAGGATATATAGAAAGGACAATAATAGGAACAGTAAAATTATGGATACAAAATCTAAATGATGAAAGTATAAAAGCATTAAGAAGTAATAAAAAATTCGATGGTGAATCAGCTACAACAACTATAGACATATTAATAAAATATGAATTAGCTATAAGAAATGAATTTAGTAGTATGACAACAGAAATAGAAGAGCAACAAAAAGAAAAAACAGTAAGTAGAAATCTAATGAACAAACTAGCTATATGTAACATGTGTTACATAGACGAATATACGTGTGCATTTAAAGAATATTACTATAAAGGAACATATAGTGTTGAAGAAGGAAAAGAAATCAGAAAAATATACTTTACAAAATGACCAGAACCTTTTAGTTCTAAAATAATAAGAGATTGGGAAAAAGCAGGATTAGAAGATACCTTAGGAGCTAGAATTAGATATTTAAAGAATTGGTTTATAGAATTATGTGAAAAACATAAAGAAGAAATTAAAATGGAAAAAACACTGATAAAAAACCTTACATGTTGTAAAATTAAAACTGCACCCCAGTTTGGATGTACAGATAATTATTATAAAAAGAAAAATTATAAAAGAAAATATAAAAAATATAGAAGAAATAAGTTAAAATATAAGTATAAAAACCCGAGGAAAAGATATTATATAAAAGATTACAAAAGAAAAAGACCATATAGAATTAAGAAAAAATTATCCGAATGTACTTGTTACAATTGTGGAAAATTAGGACACTTAGCCAAAGATTGTAAATTACCTAGAGACCCTAAAAAGAAACAAATAACAGAAATTAACACTGATAATGAAGAATACATGCAACTAGACTATATAGATTATGAATTAGATAGTGAAGATAGTATTTATGAATTAGAACCTGAATTAGAAACAGAAATAGAATCAGAAAAAGAACTATCAGATATAGAGGAAAATGACTGAAAACGATATACAAATAATAAGCAGAGAAGAATATAAGGATGAAGAATCAAGTGAACAAAAAGTAATATTTGATAATGATATTTTTGAAAAAATAAAAGGAAAAGATTTAGATTTAAGCATCGGTAAAATATTAGAAGTACCAACAATAAAAAACTGGTTCAAAATTAAAAAAGAAGAATATTATGTAATAAGTCAAAAAGAACATATAATAGATTGTAAATATACTAGAGGAAAAGCTAAAATACCTATAATAAATAAAAGAACAATAAATAAAGAAATTCAGAATATAAAAGCAAAAAATCCGATCAAATATGTACACTTAGGAGGAACAGAAATACTTATAAAAGCCTGTTTTAGAGAAGGGATAGATACACCAATAGAAATATATTTAGCAGATGATAGAATAGTACAACCTATAGAAAAGAGTATAATTTGTGCAATAAAAGGAAATTTGATATACCAAAAATTTAAATTTATAATTAGTGCTAACTATACAGTAGCATTAAAAGATGCTAATATAGATAAATCACTAGTATTGTACTGGAAAATGTCAGGAATAGAGCTGGCACCAGGAAGTAAAATATTTACAGCAAAATGTAAAAATTTATATATATTAACAACCAATCACAAAATAACAGCACGAAATAAGATTGAAAAAATAAAGATAGAAAACCCATTTGATAGTATAATATCAGTCATAGACAATAATGATTATAGTTACAAAGATATAGATATGGAAGGAGATTTAGAAATAGTAAGAGAAAGACTAAGCACATCTAAAAGAATAAATTATGAATCCCCACAAACTACATCTTCAAGAGCAAGTACCTCGAGAAGATTAGAATATACAAACCCACAAAGATTAATAAAAGAACCGGAGTTACACAACTATTATATAACAGGAGTAATAGATCAAAGAAAATACCTAATAATGATAAATACTGGACAAGAAGACAATTATATAACTAAAGAACTAGTTAAAGAAAGTGAAATAATAACTACAGAAACAATATGCCCAGGATTACCTAAAAATTTGGTAGGAACAGAAGAAATAACAAAGAAGGAACTAATTATTGGAGGAATCCCAGTAGAAATAGAATTTAATATTTACCAAGGAAATGAAAATATTACCTTAGGAATAAAATGGTTAGAAATAGTTAAACCATATAACCTAGGAGATAGACATCTTATAATAACATATAAAAATAAGAAAATAACAATTGAAAGAACCTTAACATGACAAAAATATATATACTAGCAAAAATAATAATAGAAGGATATTACAGCAGATATTATACACCCATGATAGATACAGGAGCAGGAGTAAATGTATGCAGACATAACTGTTTACCTGAAGATAAATGGGAAAAATTATTAACACCTATTGTGGTAACAGGATTTAACAATGAAGGAAGCTTGATAACGCAAAAAGCAAAAAATATAAAAATACAAATATGGGATAAAATACTAACTATGGATGAAATATATAGTTATGAATTTACAAATAAAGATATATTAATAGGAATGCCCTTTTTAGATAAATTATACCCACATATAATAACAAAAACTCATTGGTGGTTTACTACACCATGCAAACAAAAAATAGGAGCAAAAAGAGTAAGAAATAAAATAAGAAAAACAACACCGTGGATTAAAGGAAGTGAAAAGGTAACCCAAAAATTAGAAAATGAAAAAATAAATGAGCAACAAATAGAATTAATAATATTTGCTATAAATAAGATAAAAATAATTCAAGACAAATTAGAATCATTATATAATGAAAATCCCCTTCAAGGATGGGATAAACATAAAACGAAAGTAAAAATAGAATTAATAGATGAAAATAGTATAATAACACAGAAACCATTAAAATATAATTTTAATGATCTAGAAGAATTCAAAATGCATATAAAAGAACTATTAAAAAATAATTATATACAGGAAAGTAATAGTAAACATAATAGCCCAGCATTTATAGTAAATAAACATAATGAGCAAAAAAGAGGTAAAAGTAGAATGGTAATAGATTATAGGAATTTAAATGCAAAAACAAAAACATATAATTACCCGATACCAAATAAAATATTAAAAATAAGGCAAGTACAAGGATATAATTACTTCAGTAAATTCGATTGTAAATCAGGATTTTATCACCTAAAATTAGAAGAAGAATCTAAAAAATTAACAGCTTTTACAGTACCACAAGGATTTTATGAATGGAACGTTTTACCATTTGGATATAAAAATGCACCAGGAAGATACCAACATTTTATGGATAGCTATTTTAATCAATTAGAAAACTGTATAATCTACATAGACGATATACTACTATACTCAAGGACACAAGATCAACATATAAAATTATTAGAAAAATTCATACATATAATAGAATCCTCAGGAATTAGCCTTAGTAAAAATAAGGCAGAAATACTTAAAAATCAGGTGGAATTCTTAGGAATTCAAATAGATAAAAATGGAATTAAAATGCAAACACATATAGTACAAAAAATAATAAATTTAAATGAAACCCTAGATACAAAAAAGAAATTACAATCATTCTTAGGATTAGTTAACCAAGTTAGAGAATATATACCTAAATTGGCAGAAAATTTAAAACCTTTACAGAAAAAATTAAAGAAAGATATAGAATATCACTTTGATGAAAAAGACAAAACATATATACAAAAAATAAAAGATATGTGTAAAAAATTACCAAAACTATATTTTCCAGATGAAAATAGAGAATTTATATATATAGTAGAGACAGACTCAAGTAACCATAGTTATGGAGGAGTACTTAAATACAAATATAAGGATGAAAAAATAGAACATCACTGTAGATATTATTCAGGATCATTTACGGAACCACAGTTAAAATGGGAAATAAATAGAAAAGAATTATTAGCTTTATATAAGTGTTTATTATCGTTTGAACCATATATAGTATATAACAAATTTATTGTTAGAACAGATAACACACAAGTTAAATGGTGGATAACCAAAAAGGTACAAGACTCAGTTACAACGAAAGAAATACGAAGACTCGTATTAAATATACTAAATTTCACATTTACAATAGAAATAATTCCTACTGACAAGAATGTGATTGCAGATTACTTATCAAGACAAAAGTACACAAACAAATGAAGAAGAAACTACACAAGACCTATTTTCAATACTTACTACACTATCACTACAAATGACGGAAGTAGAAAAGAGGTTGCAGATTATAGAAGCAAAAAACCTAAGCCAGCAGCATGGCTCAAAACATGCGGAACTAAGCCAGCAGCATGGCTCAAAACATGCGGACCTAGGAGGTGACGTTGGGAAATACCTAAAAACCCAAAACCTACAAACTAACACTATTTTACATACAGCTGCAGGTACATCAACATCAGCAATAAGAAAAGGAAAACATACAAATACAAATATGAACGCCATGTTCAACAAGCCATATACCCCAAAATCCCAAAATCCTTTGACACCATCACCACAAACAACTAGCTATAGAGAAAGCTTAAACCAGGAAAAACAAACCTACGATTATATTACCAACAGCTATATACAAAATATCCACAAGATTCAAACCTTTTTAAACCTAAATCCGAGATCAAAAACAATCCAAAACCCAAAAACAGACTATATAACACAACCATTACAAGGATACAACCGACTGATTGCCCAACCAGGGACGAATGCAAATTTAGTTAAAACATGTTACAATTACGGACTATTAAGTACAGTGTACACACAAACCGGACAAGAAATAGCTACAATACTAGAGCTATATAGTGCCTTTACTACCTACAAGAGAATCACCAAAGGAGACCTATTTTATATAAAATTTTATGTAGCACCAGCAGAGATACTCTATAACGAGATAAAACCAATAATCCAAGTTATTAAATTAGGACTAACTAGAGAAATGATTATCCCAGAAAATGTACAAATACAACCAGAAATACCCAAACCTGATATACCAGCATTCTACTCAAACAAAAGAATTATAGGACTATCAACCATTCTAAGTGAACTAGTCAACAATTATGTAGAAGAAAAACCTATTTGGGGATACCAATCCCGAGAACACACGATGATCTACACCCATTCAAAAAACCTAAGGGAAAACGACATGGAAGAGATACGGAGATGGATTAAAACATTAATCCAACCAGAAGAAGCACCCATTACAAGAGCTATTAGAGGAGAATTTATTTCTCAAAACTTAATGACAAGATACTGCAAACAAATTAGTCCAATCTACTCAGAGCACATATGTTCGAAATGTCAAGGAGAGAAAAACATAGTTCCAGAAATCAAATTTGAAGAAGAAGAAAACTAAAAAGATACGCAACAAAATATCAAGAAAGAGACAAAGGAATCTTACAACAAAAGCTACAAGACAAAAGCAAAAGGACAGCTAGCAGGATCGGCAGGACCCAAGAAGAAGCAGAAAATGACATAAAGAAAAAAGCTATGTAATTATTAAAGCAACTTTTGACTTTATGTAAATTATTTTCCGTCTTTTAGTTTTTAAGTTGTTGTTGTGAGTCCCACTTTATCACTACCACTGTCAGTGGAAAAACTGTTGGGAACGCGTCTTTTACTTTAATTTTAGACCGTCCAAGTGTAAAGTTAGGAGGACGATGTTTGGATTAGTTTCCGTTATAAATAGACAGCCCTTAAGGCTTAGAGGGACACACCTTACCTTACCCCTTTCACATCCTTCTGAAAAAACTCTCTTGTAACCTCTCTTGTAAAAATCTATTCAGTGAAATAAATTAACATCTTTAATCTATGGAGCAATCCAAACCTATGAAAGAAGAAATCCCCGATATACAGTATCAAGTAAGTTTTTTTTAAAATATGTATAGCTAAATACATATATTCCTGAAATCTCTAGATTATCATAATTGTTATCATGTTATAACTGTTATTTAGAATAATTTTAGTAAGTTTGCCATGAATAATTATGCTGAGAGTAGTTTAAGCCCAGACTATGCCATCCTAAGGGTGAAACCAGTAAGGCAGAAGGCCGTGGTAGGGAAGTAACCAGAGTTGAGGCGCTGTTAGGGTAAAACGATTGAAGCAAAAAATCATGGTAGTGACTAAAAGAATTGTTCTTAATAACTTGTTATAGGATGACGATAAACATGATAAACGAAGAGATTAAAGGAATATTTTTAGCCAAAACATCAAACAAAAATGGATCATCCTTACATCTTAGATAACACTGATGAATATAAAATAACCATTTTACACATACTTAGATCACTAAATAATGATATCAAAAATATAATATTTGACAAATTACTTATGAACGAAATACTAGAACTAATGACCCAACAATGGTATGATTTAGCAGAATTATCTGACTTAGAAGAAGAGAATACAATAAGCCTATCTGAATTTGATATACTTACAGAGGATATATATTCAGACTAGATGAACCTAACAGAAACCCGAAAAATAATAGAATTACAAGAACATAGATTACATCAAAATATGCAATTATATCAAGAATCTAAAGATCTAATCTTTTTAGAACATATAAGAGATAATATAAAACAATTAAAAGAACTACATAATAAGGATAAACTAGAAAAAACTAAATATAAACAAATTAATAACATTCTTCCAACTCCAAAAAATTAATATAAACGAATATATAGAAACAGGAGAAATAGAATATGTAGAATATATAACAAATTGTAAAATAGAAATATCAAAATTAGAATCTATAATAAGAGAATATTATGATTAAGCATGATAAATCAAGAATATTTACCATACTGGATAGAAATTACGGAAAAAATAGAAGCTTTAGAACAACAACTAAAATTAACAATCAATACTTACTTAATAACAAAGGATATAGACCTTCTGATAAATATACAACAAGACATAACGGAAATATTAAAAATAAAACCGTTACAAACAGAATATTACAATAAAATATTTACAATATAAAAATAGTCATAAATACAACAAATCCACTAAAGACTAAACAAAAATATAATCTGAACCACTTTTAAAGAATGATAGAAAAATACAGAATAACTACTTACATGACAAAAAGAATGCTAGAAAAATATAAAATACTAGTCCTATATTTTATCAAAGAATTAAAACCTACTGACATAAAAATAGATATTTGGGAAAAAATACTTAAATACGAAAAAGAAGTAGAAGACCCACAAAATACATACGATTTGGCAGAAGAATATTCAGACTTATGAAGATTTATGAACAAAAGCTAATCGGAGCTAAATCCGACCCACAAACCCCCCAAAAAGACCCACAAAATACATACGATTTGGTAGAAGAATATTCAGACTTATGAAGATTTATGAACAAAAGCTAATCGGAGCTAAATCCGACCCACAAACCCCCCAAAATTGATGCTACCTCTGCTGCTCAAGCATCGGCTGAGTTTGCAGTACATGCAAGCCTAGCTGCTAGAGGTGTTGTAGAACTTTCAAGGAAATATTGTGTTGATGTTGGTGGTTCATCCCACTTAGGTTTCAAGGATGAAATGTTGGAACATGCGTAATCATTTCCTGGAGATGGTAATATTTCTGTTGGCAGACAGAATTGGAACATGAAATTTAAGGATGCTACCTCTGCTGCTCAAGCAGGGGCTGAGTTTGTAGAATATGCAGGCCTAGCTGCCAGGGCAGTCGTAGAACTTTCAAGGCAATATTGCGTTGATGATGGTGGTTCATGCCACTTAGGTTTCAAGGATGAAAGGTTGGAATATGGGCAATCATTTCCTGGAGATGGTAATTTTTCTATTGGCAGGCAGAATTGGAACATGAAATTTAAGGATGCTACCTCTGCTGCTCAAGCAGGGGCTCATTTGTAGAAATGCAAGCCTAACTGCTAGAGCTGTTGTAGAACATTCAAGGCAATATTGTGTTGATGATGGTGGTTCATGCCATTTAGGTTTCGAGGATGAAAGGTTGGAATATGGGCAATCATTTCCTGGATATGGTAATTTTTCTATTGGCAGGCAGAATTGGAACATGAAATTTAAGGATGCTACCTCTGCTTCTCAAGCAGGGGCTGAGTTTGTAAAATATGCAGGCCTAGCTGCCAGAGCAGTTGTAGAACTTTCAAGGCAATATTGCATTGATGATGGTGGTTCATGCCACTTAGGTTTCAAGGATGAAAGGTTTGAACATGGGAAATCATTTCCTGGAGATGGTAATGGTAATTTTTCTGTTGGCAGGCAGAATTGGAACATGAAATTTAAGGATACTACCTCTGCTGCTCAAACAACGGCTGAGTTTGCAGAATATGCAAGCCTAACTTCTAGAGCTGTTGTAGAACTTTAAAGGCAATATTGTATTGATGATGGTGGTTCATGCCACTTATGTTTCAAGGATGAAAGGTTGGAATATGGGCAATCATTTCCTAGAGATGCTAATATTTTTATTGGCACGCAGAATTGAAACATGAAATTTAAGGATGCTACCTCAAGCAGGGGCTGAGTTTGCAGAATATGCAGGCCTAGCTGCCAGGGCAGTTGTAGAACTTTCAAGGCAATATTGCGTTGATGATGGTGGTTCATGCCACTTAGGTTTCAAGGATGAAAGTTTGGAACATGGGCAATCATTTCCTGGAGATGGTAATGGTAATTTTTCTATTGGCAGGCAGAATTGGAACATGAAATTTAAGGATTCTACCTCTGCTGCTCAAGCATCGGCTGAGTTTGCAGAACATGCAAGCCTAGCTGCTAAAGCTGTTGTAGAACTTTCAAGGCAATATTGTGTTGATGATGGTGGTTCATGCCAATTAGGTTTCAAGGAAAAAAGGTTGGAACATGGGAAATCAATTCCTGGAGATGGTAATTTTTCTATTGGAATGCAGAATTGGAACATGAAATTTAAGGATGCTACCTCTGCTGCTCAAGCAGCGGCTGAGTTTGCAGAACATGCAAGACTAGCTGCCAGAGCTGTTGTAGAACTTTCAAGGAAATATTGTGTTGATGATGGTGGTTCATGCCACTTAGGTTTCAAGGATGAAAGGTTGGAACATGGGCAATCATTTCCTGGAGATGGTAATGGTAATTTTTCTATTGGCAGGCAGAATTGGAACATGAAATTTAAGGATTCTACCTCTGCTGCTCAAGCAGCGGCTGAGTTTGCAGAACATGCAAGCCTAGCTGTCAAAGCTGTTGTAGAAATTTCAAGACAATATTATGTTGATGATGAAGGTTCATGCCACTTAGGTTTCAAGGATGAAAGGTTGGAACATGGGCAATCATTTCCTAGGGATGGTAATTTTTCTGTTGGCAGGCAGAATTGGAACATGAAATTTAAGGATGCTAACTCTGCTGCTCTAGCAGGGGCTGAGTTTGCAGAACATGCAAGCATAGCTGCCAGAGCTGTTGTAGAACTTTTAAGGCAATATTGTGTTGATGATGGTGCTTCATGCCACTTAGGTTTCAAGGCTGAATGGTTGGAACATGGGCAATCATTTCCTGGAGATGGTAATGGTAATTTTTCTGTTGGTAGGCAGAATTGGAACTTGAAATTTAAGGATGCTACCTCTGCTGCTCAAGCAGCGACTGAGTTTGCAGAACATGCAAGCCTAGCTGCCAGAGCTGTTGTAGAACTTTCAAGGCAATATTGTGTTGATGATGGTGGTTCATGCCACTTAGGTTTCAAGGATGAAAGGTTGGAACATGGGAAATCATTTCCTGGAGATGGTAATGGTAATTTTTCTGTTGGCAGGTAGAATTGGAACATGAAATTTAAGGATGCTACCTCTGCTGCTCAAGTAGCGACTGAGTTTGCAGAACATGCAAGCCTAGCTGCTAGAGCTGTTGTAGAACTTTCAAGGCAATATTGTGTTGATGATGGTGGTTCATGCCACTTAGGTTTCAAGGATGAAAGGTTGGAACATGGGCAATCATTTCCTGGAGATGGTAAAGGTAATTTTTCTGTTGGCAGGCAGAATTGGAACATGAAATTTAAGGATGCTACCTTTACTGCTCAAGAAACGGACATGCAAGCCTAGCTACCAGAGCTGTTGTAGAACTTTCAAGGCAATATTGTGTTGATGATGGTGGTTCATGCCACTTAGGTTTCAAGGATGAAAGGTTGGAACATGGGCAATCATTTCCTGGAGATGGTAATGGTAATTTTTCTTTTGGCAGGCAGAATTGGAACATGAAATTTAAGGATGCTACCTCTGCTGCTCAAGCAGCGGCTGAGTTTGCAGAACATGCCAGCCTAGCTGGCAGAGCTGTTGTAGAACTTTCAAGGCAATATTGTGTTGATGATGGTGGTTCATGCCACTTAGGTTTCAAGGATGAAAGATTGGAACATGGTCAATCATATCCTGGAGATGGTAAATTTTATGTTGGCAGGCAGAATTGGAACATGTAATTTAAGGATGCTACCTCTGCTGCTCAAGCAGCGGCTGAGTTTGCAGAACATGCAAGCCTAGCTGCTAGAGCTGTTGTAGAACTTTCAAGGCAGTATTGTGTTGATGTAGGTGGTTCATGCCACTTAGGTTTCAAGGATGAAAGGTCGGAATATGGGCAATCATTTCCAGGAGATGGTAATTTTTCTATTGGCAGGCAGAATTGGAACATGAAATTTAAGGATGCTACCTCTGCTGCTCAAGCAGGGGCTCATTTGTAGAAATGCAAGCCTAGCTGCCAGAGCTGTTGTAGAACTTTCAAGGCAAAATTGTGTTGATGATGGTGGTTCATGCCACTTAGGTTTCAAGGATGAAAGGTTGGAATATGGGCAATCATTTCCTAGAGATGGTAATTTTTCTATTGGCAGGCAGAATTGGAACATGAAATTTAAGGATGCTACCTCTGCTTCTCAAGCAGGGGCTGAGTTTTTAGAATATGCAGGCCTAGCTGCCAGAGCAGTTGTAGATTTTTCAAGGCAATATTGCGTTGATGATGGTGGTTCATGCCACTTAGGTTTGAAGGATGAAAGGTTGGAACACGGGAAATCATTTCCTGGAGATGGTAATGGTAATTTTTCTGTTGGCAGGCAGAATTGGAACATGAAATTTAAGGATGCTACCTCTGCTGCTCAAGCAACGGCTGAGTTTGCAGAAAATGCAAGCCTAGCTGCCAGGACCATTGTAGAACTTTCAAGGCAATATTGTGTTGATGATGGTGGTTCATGCCACTTATGTTTCAAGGATGAAAGGTTGGAATATAGGCAATCATTTCCTAGAGATGGTAATATTTCTATAGGCAGACAGAATTGGAACATGAAATTTAAGGATGCTACCTCTGCTGCTCAAGCAGGGGCTGAGTTTGTAGAATATGCAGGCCTAGCTGCCAGGGCAGTCGTAGAACTTTCAAGGCAATATTGCGTTGATGATGGTGGTTCATGCCACTTAGGTTTCAAGGATGAAAGGTTGGAACATGGGCAATCATTTCCTGGAGATGGTAATGGTAATTTTTCTAGTGGCAGGAAGAATTGGAACATGAAATTTAAGGATTCTACCTCTGCGGCTCAAGCAGCGGCTGAGTTTGCAGAACATGCAATCCTAGCTGCTAAAGCTGTTGTAGAACTTTCAAGGCAATATTGTATTGATGATGGTGGTTCATGCCACTTAGGTTTCAAGGAAAAAAGGTTGGAACATGGGCAATCATTTCCTAGAGATGGTAATTTTTCTATTGGTAGGCAGAATTGGAACATGAAATTTAAGGATGCTACATCTACTACTCAAGCAGTAGCTGACTTTGCAGAACATGCAAGCCTAGCTTCCAGATCTTTTGTAGAACTTTCAAGGAAATATTGTGTTGATGATGGTGGTTCATACCACTTAGGTTTCAGGGATGAAAGGTTGGAACATGGGAAATCATTTCCTGGAGATGGTAATGGTAATTTTTCTGTTAGCAGGTAGAATTGGAACATGAAATTTAAGGATGCTACCTCTGCTGCTCAAGCAGCGGCTGAGTTTGCAGAACATGCCAGCCTAGCTGGCAGAGCTGTTGTAGAACTTTCAAGGCAATATTGTGTTGATGATGGTGGTTCATGCCACTTAGGTTTCAAGGATGAAAGATTGGAACATGGGCAATCATTACCTGGAGATGGTAATTTTTATGTTGGCAGGCAGAATTGGTACATGAAATTTAAGGATGCTACCTCTGCTGCTCAAGCAGTGGCTAAGTTTGCAGAACATGCAAGCCTAGCTGCTAGAGCTGTTGTAGAACTTTCAAGGCAGTATTGTGTTGATGTATGGTTGTCCATGCCACTTAGGTTTCAAGGATGAAAGGTTGGAATATGGGCAATCATTTCCTGGAGATGGAAAATTTTCTATTGGTAGGCAGAATTGGAACATGATATTTAAGGATGCTACCTCTGCCGCTCAAGCAGGGGCTCGTTTGTAGAAATGCAAGCCTAGCTACCAGAGCTGTTGTAGAACTTTCAAGGCAATATTGTGTTGATGATGGTAGTTCATGCCACTTAGGTTTCAAGGATGAAAGGTTGGAATATGGGCAATCATTTTCTGGAGATAGTAATTTTTCTATTGGCAGGCAGAATTGGAACATGAAATTTAAGGATGCTACCTCTGCTTCTCAAGCAGGGGCTGAGTTTGCAGAATATGCAGGCCTAGCTGCCAGAGCAATTGTAGAACTTTCAAGGCAATATTGCGTTGATGATGGTGGTTCATGCCACTTATGTTTCAAGGATAAAAGGTTGGAACACGGGAAATCATTTCCTGGAGATGGTAATGGTAATTTTTCTGTTGGCAGGCAGAATTGGAACATGAAATTTAAGGATGCTACCTCGGCTGCTCAAGCAACGGCTGAGTTTGCAGAATATGCAAGCCTAGCTGCCAGGACTGTTGTAGAACTTTCAAGGCAATATTGTGTTGATGATGGTGGTTCATGCCACTTAGGTTTCAAGGATGAAAGGTTGGAATATGGGCAATCATTTTCTAGAGATAGTAATTTTTCTATTGGCAGGCAGAATTGGAACATGAAATTTAAGGATGCTACCTCTGCTTCTCAAGCAGGGGCTGAGTTTGCAGAATATGCAGACCTAGCTGCCAGAGCAGTTGTAGAACTTTCAAGGCAATATTGCGTTGATGATGGTGGTTCATGCCACTTAGGTTTCAAGGATAAAATGTTGGAACATGGGAAATCATTTCCTGGAGATGGTAATGGTAATTTTTCTTTTGGCAGGCAGAATTGGAACATGAAATTTAAGGATGCTACCTCTGCTGCTCAAGCAGCGGCTGAGTTTGCAGAACATGCCAGCCTAGCTGGCAGAGCTGTTGTAGAACTTTCAAGGCAATATTGTGTTGATGATGGTGGTTCATGCCACTTAGGTTTCAAGGATGAAAGATTGGAACATGGGCAATCATTTCCTGGAGATGGTAATTTTTATGTTGGCAGGCAGAATTGGAACATGAAATTTAAGGATGCTACCTCTGCTGCTCAAGTAGCGACTGAGTTTGCAGAACATGCAAGCCTAGCTGCTAGAGCTGTTGTAGAACTTTCAAGGCAATATTGTGTTGATGATGGTGGTTCATGCCACTTAGGTTTCAAGGATGAAAGGTTGGAACATGGGCAATCATTTCCTGGAGATGGTAATGGTAATTTTTCTATTGGCAGGCAGAATTGGAACATGAAATTTAAGGATGCTACCTCTGCTGCTCAAGCAGCGGCTGAGTTTGCAGAACATGCAAGCCTAGCTGCCAGAGCTGTTATAGAACTTTAAAGGCAATATTGTGTTGATGATGGTGGTTCATGCCACTTAGGTTTCAAGGAAAAAAGGTTGGAACATGGGCAATCATTTCCTAGAGATGGTAATTTTTCTATTGGCAGGCAGAATTGGAACATGAAATTTAAGGATGCTACATCTACTACTCAAGCAGCGGCTGACTTTGCAGAACATGCAAGCCTAGCTTCTAGAGCTTTTGTAGAACTTTCAAGGAAATATTGTGTTGATGATGGTGGTTCATGCCACTTAGGTTTCAGGGATGAAAGGTTGGAACATGGGAAATCATTTCCTGGAGATGGTAATGGTAATTTTTCTGTTAGCAGGCAGAATTGGAACATGAAATTTAAGGATGCTACCTCTGCTGCTCAAGCAGCGGCTGAGTTTGCAGAATATGCCAGCCTAGCTGGCAGAGCTGTTGTAGAACTTTCAAGGCAATATTGTGTTGATGATGGTGGTTCATGCCACTTAGGTTTCAAGGATGAAAGATTGGAACATGGGCAATCATTTCCTGGAGATGGTAATTTTTATGTTGGCAGGCAGAATTGGAACATGAAATTTAAGGATGCTACCTCTGCTGCTCAAACAGCGGCTGAGTTTGCAGAACATGCAAGCCTAGCTGCTAGAGCTGTTGTAGAACTTTCAAGGCAGTATTGTGTTGATGTAGGTGGTTCATGCCACTTAGGTTTCAAGGATGAAAGGTTGGAATATGGGCAATCATTTCCTGGAGATGGAAATTTTTCTATTGGTAGGCAGAATTGGAACATGATATTTAAGGATGCTACCTCTACCGCTCAAGCAGGGGCTCGTTTGTAGAAATGCAAGCCTAGCTACCAGAGCTGTTGTAGAACTTTCAAGGTAATATTGTGTTGATGATGGTGGTTCATGCCACTTAGGTTTCAAGGATGAAAAGTTGGAATATGGGCAATCATTTTCTGGAGATAGTAATTTTTCTATTGGCAGGCAGAATTGGAACATGAAATTTAAGAATGCTACCTCTGCTTCTCAAGCAGGGGCTGAGTTTGCAGAATATGTAGGCCTAGCTGCCAGAGCAGTTATAGAACATTCAAGGCAATATTGCGTTGATGATGGTGGTTCATGCCACTTAGGTTTCAAGGATAAAAGGTTGGAACACGGGAAATCATTTCCTGGAGATGGTAATGCTAATTTTTCTGTTGGCAGGCAGAATTGGAACATGAAATTTAAGGATGCTACCTCTGCTGCTCAAGCAACGGCTGAGTTTGCAGAAAATGCAAGCCTAGCTGCCAGGACCATTGTAGAACTTTCAAGGCAATATTGTGTTGATGATGGTGGTTCATGCCACTTATGTTTCAAGGATGAAAGGTTGGAATATAGGCAATCATTTCCTAGAGATGGTAATATTTCTATTGGCAGACAGATTTGGAACATGAAATTTAAGGATGCTACCTCTGCTGCTCAAGCAGGGGCTGAGTTTGCAGAATATGCAGGCCTAGCTGCCAGGGCAGTCGTAGAACTTTCAAGCCAATATTGCGTTGATGGTGGTGGTTCATGCCACTTAGGTTTCAAGGATGAAAGGTTGGAACATGGGCAATCATTTCCTGGAGATGGTAATGGTAATTTTTCTATTGGCAGGCAGAATTGGAACATGAAATTTAGAGATGCTACCTCTGCTGCTCAAGCAGCGGCTGAGTTTGCAGAACATGCAAGACTAGCTGCCAGAGTTGTTATAGAACTTTCAAGGCAATATTGTGTTGATGATGGTGGTTCATGCCACTTAGGTTTCAAGGATGAAAGGTTGGAACATGGGCAATCATTTCCTGGAGATGGTAATGGTAATTTTTCTATTGGCAGGCAAAATTAGAACATGAAATTTAAGGATTCTACCTCTGCTGCTCAAGCAGCGGCAGAGTTTGCAGAACATGCAAGCCTAGCTGCCAGAGCTATTGTAGAACTTTTAAGGCAATATTATGTAGATGATGGTGGTTCATGCCACTTAGGTTTCAAGGATGAAATGTTGGAACATGCGTAATCATTTCCTGGAGATGGTAATTTTTCTGTTGGCAGACAGTATTGGAACATGAAATTTAAGGATGCTACCTCTGTTGCTCAAGCAGCGGCTGGGTTTGCAGAACATGCAAGCCTAGCTGCTGAGCTTTAGTAGAACTTTCAAGGCAATATTGCGTTGATGATGGTGGTTCATGCCACTTAGGTTTCAAGGATGAAAGGTTGGAACATGGGCAATCATTTCCTGGAGATGGTAATGGTAATTTTTCTAGTGGCAGGAAGAATTGGAACATGAAATTTAAGGATTCTACCTCTGCTGCTCAAGCAGCGGCTGAGTTTGCAGAACATGCAAGCCTACCTGCCAGAGCTGTTGTAGAGCTTTCAAGGTAATATTGTGTTAATGATGGTGGTTCATGCCACTTAGGTTTCAAAGATGAAAGGTTAGAACATGGGCAATCATTTCCTGGAGAAGGTAATGGTAATTTTTCTGTTGGCAGGCAGAATTGGAACATGAAATTTAAGGATGCTACCCCTGCTACTTAAGCAGGGGCTGAGTTTGCAGAATATGCAAGCCTAGCTGCCAGAGCTGTTGTAGAACTTTTAGCGCAATATTGCGTTGATGATGGTGGTTCTTGCCACTTAGGTTTCAAGGATGAAAGGTTGGAACATGGGCAATCATTTCCTGGAGATGGTAATGGTAATATTTTTATTGGCAGGCAAAATTGGACCATCAAATTTAAGGATGCTACCTCTGCTGCTCAAGCAGCAGCTGAGTTTGCAGAACATCCAAGCCTAGCTACCAGAGCTATTGTAGAACTTTCAATGAAATATTGTTTTGATGATGGTGGTTCACACCACTTAGGTTTCAAGTATGAAAGGTTGGAACATGGGCAATCATTTCCTGGAGATGGTAATGGTAATTGTTCTGTTGGCAAGCAGAATTGGAACATGAAATTAAGGATGCTACCTCTGCTGCTCAAGCAACGGCTGAGTTTGCGGAACATGCAAGCCTAGCTGCCAGAGCTGTTGTAAAACTTTCAAGGCAATATTGTGTTGATGATGGTGGTTCATGCCATTTAGGTTTCAAGGATGAAAAGTTGGAACATGGAAAATCATTTCCTGGAGATGGTAATTTTTTTATTGGCAGGCCGAATTGAAAAATGAAATTTAAGGATGCTACCTCTAGTGCTCAAGCAGGGGTTGAGTTTGCAGAAATGCAAGCCTAGCTGCCAGGGCTGTTGTAGAACTCTCACGGCAGTATTTTGTTGATGATGGTGGTTCATGCCACTTAGGTTTCAAGGATGAAAGGTTGGAACATGAACAATCATTTCCTCGAGATGGTAATGGTAATTTTTCTGTTGGAAGGAATAATTGGAACATGAAATTTAAGGATGCTACCTCTGCTGTTGAAGCAGCGTTTGACTTTGCGGAACATGCAAGCCTAGCTGCAAGAGCTGTTGTAGAACACTCAAGGCAATATTGTGTAGATGATGGTGGTTCATGCCACTTAGGTTTCTAGGATGAAAGGTTGGAACATGGGCAATCATTTCCTGGAGATGTTAATGGTAATTTTTCTGTTGGTAGGTAGAATTGGAATATGAAATTTAAGGATGCTACCTCTGCTGCTCAAGCAGCGACTGAGTTTGCAGAATATGCAAGCCTAGCTGCCAGAGCTGTTGTAGAACTTTCAAGGCAATATTGCGTTGATAATGGTGGTTCATGCCAATTAGGTTTCAAGGATGAAAGGTTCGAACATGGGCAATCATTTCCTGGAGATGGTAATGGTAATTATTCTGTTGGCCGGCAGAATTGGAACATAAAATTTAAGGATGCTACCTCTGCTGCTCAAGCAGCGGCTGAGTTTGCAGAACATGCAAGCCTAGCTGCCACAGTTGTTGTAGAACTTTCAAGGAAATATTGTGTTGATGATGGTGGTTCATGCCACTTAGGCTCAAGGATGAAAGTTTGGAACATGAGAAATCATTTCCTGGATATGGTAATTTTTCTGCTAGCAGGCAGAATCGGAAAATGAAATTTATGGATGCTACCTCTGCTGCTCAAGCAGGGGCTAAGTTTGAAAAAATGCAAGCCTAGCTGCCAGAGCTGTTGTAGAACTTTCAAGGCAATATTGTGTTAATGATGGTGGTTCATGTCACTTATGTTTCAAGGATGAAAGGTTAGAACATGGGCAATTATTTCGTGGAGATGGTAATGGTAATTTTTCTGTTGGCAGGCAGAATTGGAACATCAAATTTAAGTATGCTACCTCTGCTGCTAAAGTAGCGGCTGAGTTTGCAGAATATGCAAGCCTAGCTGCCAGAGCTGTTGTAGAACTTTCAAGGCAATATTGTGTTGATGATGGTGGTTCATGCCACTTAGGTATCATGGATGAAAGGTTGGAACATGGGCAATCATTTCCTGGAGATGGTAATGGTAATTTATCTGTTGGCAAGCAGAATTGGAACATGAAATTTAAGGATGCTACCTCTGCTGCTTAAGCAGCGGCTGTGTTTGCAGAACATGCAAGCCTAGCTGCCAGAGCTGTTGTAGAACTTTCAAGGCAATATTGTGTTGATGATGGTGGTTCATGCCACTTAGGTTTCAAGGATGAAAGGTTTGAACATGGGAAATCATTTCCGGGAGATGGTAATTTTTCTGATGGCAGGCCGAATTGGAATATGAAATTTTAGGATTCTACCTCTGCTGCTCAAGCAGTGGCTGAGTTTGCAGAACATGCAAGCCTAGCTGTGAAAGCTGTTGTAGAACTTTCAATGCAATATTGTGTTGATGATGGTGGTTCATGCAACTTAGGTTTCAAGGAAGAAAGGTTGGAACATGGGCAATCATTTCATGGAATTGGTAATGGTTATTTTTCTATTGGGAGGCAGAATTGGAACATGATTTTTAAGGATGCTACCTTTGCTGCTCAAGCAGCGGCTGAGTTTGCAGAACATATAAGCCTAGCTGCCAGAGCTGTTGTAGAACTTTCAAGGCAATATTGTGTTGATGATAGTGGTTCATGCCACTAAGGTTTCAAGGATGAAAGGTTGAAACATGGACAATCATTTCTTGGAGATGGTAATGGTAATTTTTCTTTTGGTAGGTAGAATTGGAACATAAAATTTAAGGATGCTACCTCTGCTACTCAAGCAACGACTGAGTTTGCAGAGCTTGTAAGCCTAGCTGCCAGAGCTGTTGTAGAACATTCAAGGCAATATTGTGTTGATGATGGTGGTTCATGACACTTAGGTTTCAAGGATGAAAGGTTGGAACATGGGCAATCATTTCCTTGAGATGGTAATGGTAATTCTTTTGTTAGCAGGCAGAATTGGAACATGAAATTTAAGGATGCTACCTCTGCTGCTCAAGCAGCGGCTGAGTTTGCAGAACATGCAAGCCTAGCTGCCAGAGCTGTTGTAGAACTTTCAAGACAATATTGTGTTGATGATGGTGGTTCATGCCACCTAGGTTTCAAAGATGAATGGTTGGAACATGGGCAATCATTTCCTGGAGATGGTAATTTTTCTATTGGTAGGCAGAATTGGAACATGAAATTTAAGGATGCTACCTCTGCTGCTCAAGCAGGGACTGAGTTTGCAGAACATGCAAGCCTAGCTGCCAGAGTTGTTGTAGAAGTTTCAAGGCAATATTGTGTTGATGATGGTGGTTCATGCCACTTAGGTTTCAAGGATGAAAGGTTGGAACATGGGCAATCATTTCCCGGAGATGGTAATTTTTTTGTTGGCAAGCAGAATTGGAACATGAAATTTAAGGATGCTACCTCTACTGCTCAAGAAGCGGTTAAGTTTGCAGAATATGCAAGCCTAGCTGCCAGAGATATTGTAGAACTTTCAATGCAATATTGTGTTGATGATGGTGGTTCATGCCACTTAGGTTTCAAGGATGAAAGGTTGGATCATGGGCAATCATTTCCTAGAGATCGTAATGGTAATTCTTTTGTTTGCAGGCAGAATTGGAACATTAAATTTAAGGATGCTACCTCTGCTGCTCAAGCCGCGGCTGAGTTTGCAGAACATGCAAGTCTATCTGCCAGAGCTGTTGTATAACTTTCAAGGCAATATTGTGTTGATGATGGTGGTTCATGCCACCTAGGTTTCAAGGATTAAAGGTTGGAACATGGGCAATCATTTCCTGGAGATGGTAATTTTTCTGTTGGCAGGCAGAATTGGAACATGAAATTTAAGGATGCTACCTCTGCTGCTCAAGCAGGGACTAAGTTTGCAGAACATGCAAGCCTAGCTGCCAGAGCTGTTATAGAACTTTCAAGGCAATATTGTGTTGATGATGGTAGTTCATGCCACTAAGGTTTCAAGGATGAAAGGTTGGAACATGGGCAATCATTTCCTGGAGATGGTAATTTTTCTGTTGGCAGGCAGAATTGGAAATGAAATTTAAGGATGCTACCTCTGTTGCTCAAGTAGCGGCTGAGTTTGCAGAACATGCAAGCCTAGCTGCTAGAGCTGTTGTAGAACTTTAAATGCAATATTGTGTTGATGATGGTGGTTCATGCCTCTTGGGTTTCAAGGATGAAAGGTTGGAATATGGGCAATCATTTCCTGAAGATGGTAATTTTTCTATTGGCAGGCGGAATTGGAACATGAAATTTAAGGATGCTACCTCTGCTGCTCAAGCAGGGGCTGAGTTTGCAGAATATGCAAGCCTAGCTGCCAGAGCTGTTGTAGAACTTTCAAGGCAATATTGTGTTGATGATGGTGGTTAATGCCACTGAGGTTTCAAGGATGAAAGGTTGGAACATGGGCAATCATTTCCTGGAGATGGTAATTTTTCTGTTGGCAGGCAGAATTGGAACAGGAAATTTAAGGATGCTACCTCTGTTGCTCAAGCAGCGGCTGAGTTTGCAAAATATGCAAGCCTAGCTGCCAGAGCTGTTATAGAACTTTCAAGGCAATATTGTGTTGATGATGGTGGTTCATGCCACTTAGGTTTCATGGATGAAAGGTTGGAACATGGGAAATCATTTCCAGGAGATGGTAATGTTTCTGTTGGTAGGTAGAATTGGAATATGAAATTTAAGGATGCTACCTCTGTTGCTCAAGCAGTGGCTGAGTTTGCAGAACATGCAAGCCTAGTTGGGAGAGCTGTTGTAGAACTTTCAAGGCAATATTGTGTTGATGTTGGTGGTTCATGCCACTTAGGTTTCAAGGATGAAAGGTTGGAACATGAGCAATCATTTTCTGGAGATGGTAATTTTTCTTTTGGCAGGCAGAATTGGAACATGAAATTTAAGGATGCTACCTCTGCTGCTCAAGCTGGGGCTGAGTTTGCAGAATATGCAAGCATAGCTGCCAGAGCTGTTGTAGAACTTTCAAGGCAATATTGTATTGATGATGGTGGTTCATGCCACTTAGGTTTCAAGGATAAAAGATTGGAACATGGGCAATCATTTCCTGGAGATGGTAATGGTAATTGTTTTGTAGGCAGGCAGAATTGGAACATGAAATTTACGGATGCTACCTCTGTTGCTCAAGCAGTGGCTGAGTTTGCAGAACATGCAAGCCTAGCTACCAGAGCTGTTGTAGAACTTTCAAGGCAATATTGTGTTGATGATGGTGGTTCATGCCACTTAGGTTTCAAGGATGAAAGGTTGGAACATGGGCAATCATTTCCTAGAGATGGTAATGGTAATATTTCTGTTGGCAGGCAGAATTGGAACATGAAATTTAAGGATGCTACCTCTGCTGCTCAAGCTGGGGCTGAGTTTGCAGAATATGCAAGCATAACTATTAGAGCTGTTGTAGAACTTTCAAGGCAATATTGTGTTGATGATGGTGGTTCATGCCACTTAGGTTTCAAGGATGAAAGGTTGGAACATGGGCAATCATTTCCTGGAGATGGTAATGGAAATTATTTTGTTGGCAGGTAGAATTGGAACATGAAATTTAAGGATGCTACCTCTGCTGCTCAAGCAGCGGTTGAGTTTGCAGAACATGCAAGCCTAGCTGCCAGAGGTGTTGTAGAATTTTCAAGGCAATATTGTGTTGATGATGGTGGTTCATGCCACTTAGGTTTCAAGGATGAAAGGTTGGAACATGGACAATCATTTCCTGGAGATGGTAATTTTTCTGTTGGCACGCAGAATTGGAACATGAAATTTAATGATGCTACCTCTGTTGCTCAAGCAGCGGCTGAGTTTGCAGAACATGCATGCCTAGCTGCCAGAGCTGTTGTAGAACTTTCAAGGCAATATTGTGTTGATGATGGTGGTTCATGCCACTTAGGTTTCAAGGATGAAAGGTTGGAATATGGGCAATCATTTCTTGGTGATGGTAATTTTTCTATTGGCAGGCAGAATTGGAACATGAAATTTAAGGATGCTACCTCTGCTGCTCAAGCTGGGGCTGAGTTTGCAGAATATGCATGCATAACTGCCAGAGCTGTTGTAGAACTTTCAAGGCGATATTGTGTTGATGATGGTGGTTCATGCCACTTAGGTTTCAAGGATGAAAGGTTAGAACATGGGCAATCATTTCCTGGAGATGGTAATTTTTCTATTGGTAGGCAGATTTGTAACATGAAATTTAAGGATGCTACCTCTGTTGCTCAAGCAGCGGCTGAGTTTGCAGAACATGCAAGCCTAGCTGCCAGAGCTGTTGTAGAACTTTCAAGGCAATATTGTGTTGATGATGGTGGTTCATGCCACTTAGGTTTCAAGGATGAAAGGTTGGAACATGGGCAATCATTTCCTGGAGATGGTAATGGTAATTTTTCTGTTGGCAGGCAGAATTGGAACATGAAATTTAAGGATGCTACCTCTGCTGCTCAAGCAGCGGCTGAGTTTGTAGAACATGCAAGCCTAGCTGCCAGAGCTGTTGTAGAACTTTCAAGGCAATATTGTGTTGATGATGGTGGTTCATGCCACTTAGGTTTCAAGGATGAAAGGTTGAAACATGGGCAATCATTTCCTGGAGATGTTAATGGTAATTTTTCTGTTGGCAGGCAGAATTGGAACATGAAATTTAAGGATGCTACCTCTGCTGCATTAGCATCGGCTGAGTTTGCGGAACATGCAAGCCTAGCTGCCAGAGCTGTTGTACAACTTTCAAGGCAATTTCCCTCAGACTCTCAAGGTCATATTCCTAGTGATGCTGTTAATAACAACTCTCATGATTCTGCCTCTGTTGCTCCTGATGATTCTAGCTCAGAAGATAATGGTATTAAGTTTGACTCAAATCTTGTTTATGATGACCAATTGGCCGGATTGTATATGATGACCAATTGACATTTTTGAAGCTCCAGAATTTTGTTCTTTCGCCTCCGCTAGAGTTTAAAGGCTTTCTAAATCTCTACCAATTAATACTTACTCGGGTTGACTTTGCCAACAACTGTTTTGAAAGCTTTCTTTCCAGCTGCCCTCTTCTTGAAAGGCTAAGCTTGCGTCGTTGATCTGGTATTCATCATTTTAATATCAGCGGTACTAATCTTAAGAGGTTGTCCATCGAGGCTGATGATAAGTTAAAATCAATCTCCTTAGAGAAGGCTCCTAACTTGTCTGAAGTTTCTATTTATCTGGAGAGAGTTGTAAGAGGCAATCATGTCTCCCATTTTGCTATGTTTGTGGGTAGTTTGCCTAATCTCAAATTACTTTTTCTTGATGGAAAGTGTCTGCAGGTTAGTACTTGTGCGTGCCTTTATATTTTATAGTCCTATAATCAAGTTTGTATTTTGCCTTCAGAACTAACATGAAGTGTTCCTATAATTCTTGAAACTGGTTTCTTTTATTTATTTATTTCACACATCATTCTTTCAGCTCCTAGCTGAACCTCCAGTTCCGATAAAGATATCGAGATCACCATACTCTCTAAAGATTCTTAAACTCAAAAGTTTTAAAAATCTGTTGTTGTCTGCTTGCTGAGAAGTGCTCCGAATTTGCAACAACTTTGTATTGAGGTAAATTGTAACATTCTATCTAATTTATGATAATTCTTTTTGGGAAACGAATAAGCACTTATTAAGTTTCTGCTCATCTTCGTGTAGGCTTCTACAATCAAGCTAAACCAAGAACAAGTCTCTGATTATCTAAAACTCCTGGATTGCACAGATTTTCCCCTTAGAAATCTTCATCTGGCCAAATTAACGAAAATCTCAGGTTTCGATCCTGAGCTTCAGTTTATCACGTTCCTTGTTCGTAGCTCGCCAACACTTGTGAGTTGTGACAATGACATCCAGAGCTTGAAGCAGGATAAACATTGAATATAGCTAGGAAGCTAAGCTGCTCCAGTAAAATCTACTATCTTAGTGTTAGTTTAAGGAAATTAGCAATTGTAACAGAATATTATTACTTTTTAAGTATTCCTACTGCATGTCTTGTATTGGTTTTTGTTATCGTTCCAATTTTTCTGGTTTGCTAAGCTAAAGAACTCAAACGAAATTGGATTAGTTCGTTCGTTTATATCCTTAATTATGTGCGGAAGAAAAGAATTTTCATGTCGTCATGCATGTTAGTAGCTCACAATAAGAGATTAAGAGTACAAAAGGCTGACACTATAGCAAGTATGCTAATATCTTACTTCATCACTTGCGCATAGCTGACATTTCTGATTTGAATTAGTCCTCTCCTTCGTTTTTTGTTAACGTTCCATATTTTTGTTTTGTCGTTCAACGAAAACTCATTGGGTCGATGCAGGACAGAGCTAGAATGCAGAATATGACTAAACCAATAGCTTTGGTTCAAACCTTGTATATTTATCTTAAGAAATCTTTTGAATCAAGAAGCTCATTTCCGCACACATAATGGAACCATTGAAAGATGACAAAGCACAAGAAATTGGGACTACTAAGCTAAAGATGAAAAAATGATTTTAACCTTACAACGGAAAATGTTGTAAGATACAATATACTACTGCCTGTTCTCTTGCTCTCATTGATTTGGTCCCAAAACCACAATTCTTAACTGCTTTATCCCAGGTACAAACATGAAAAATACAACACCATTTGATCTTTCATTGACAAAAGAAATACCAAATTGACCAGACGAATGTCTATAACAAGTTAAACAATTTTCTATGACCGAAAAATCCGTCTGGAGCCACCCTTATAGGATCAACTACAGCTTTCGAAACTCGGGGATAATGTATCCATCACTCTACCCTTCTCCACTTAAATACTAAGTTTAGTTTGCATGACAATTGGCATAAGGTTCGAACCTGTGACCTAAGTCACAATTCACTCAACCTTTGCCACTTGAAATAGTCCCTTAACATTACAAGTTACAGAAACCTTTTGCTTTGACGTCTATGGAACATGGAAGGATCAGTTGATCCATAAAACTTGTCAATCAAGGCCATGAAACAAAGATATAATAACAATCATGTTATTGTTAAACGAATAAGCTGAAAAAGAGTTCACGGAACCCGATATGTCCTTTCAATTTTACTATTTCTTGTCCTCTTGGGATTGATGGCTTGAACTTGCGAATACAGAGCAAAAAGCAGGAACATACACAAGTTTACACTAGCTACCACATTAACCAAAATCAATAATGGTCCGAATTTAAAAAAATGAAATGAAATAAATAATGTTAGAACTTTTATTGGTTGGGATAAGCGTGGTACCTGCTACCTTCCATCAGGTT
The DNA here is from genome assembly GCF_000715075.1 of Nicotiana tabacum. NCBI lineage: Eukaryota > Viridiplantae > Streptophyta > Magnoliopsida > Solanales > Solanaceae > Nicotiana > Nicotiana tabacum. Next base: position 41,650,564 of record NC_134083.1, on the reverse strand, counting down.
TATCACTAGACCACAATCTTAGGTGTATAAATAATGTTGATTTAATAAAGTTAGAGAAAGCGTAATAAGCTGTCACGATCCGAAATTCCCACCTTCGGACCATGATGGCGCCTAACATTTCACTTGGTAGGCAAGCCAACGTTAAAACAATATTAGCCATTTTAAAATAATTTTTAAATTTATTAATAATAAAGAAACAAATGCGGAAGTAAGGTCTGAAATATAGTGAATAATCCATAAAAATAACAGCGTCTAAATACCATTCCAGAATTGGTGTCACAAGTGCACGAGCTTCTAAAATAATTAAAAATAAAGGTCTGAATAAAATAAAACTGTCTGAAAATAAACACACAGCTAAGGTACAGTAGACGGGGACTTCAGAACTGCGAACGTCGTGCAGTTATACCTCAAGTCTCCTCTGAGTAGCTGAAATCGCGAGCAAGTCTATGGTACGTCGTTGGGACCAACTCCGAAATCTGCACAAGAAGTGCAGAGTGTAGTATCAGTACAACCGACCCCATGTACAGGTAAGTGCTGAGCCTAACCTCGACGAAGTAGTGACGAGGCTAAGGCGGTTCACTTACATGAACCTGTACGCAATATTAGTAACAATATCAATAATATAAATAAATCAGGTAACTCATTTATAATGGTTGAAGCCAACTCAGCAGTTATAATCAATTATTATTTCCATAAATTCTGTTACAGCGTGCAACCCGCTCTCACAATATATTCACATTTAATTCTGTTGCAGCGTGCAACTCGCTCTCCCAATATTTTCCTTTTAATCAAGTATGTCATATATTTATTTCAATCAAGTATATATATAGACTTTTAAACAAGTCTGTTGCGGTGTGCAATCCGATCCCCCAATATTGACTTTTCAATAAGTCTATTGCGGCGTGCAACCCGATCCTCCAATATTAACTTTTTAACAAGTCTGTTGCGGCGTGCAACCCGATCCTCCAATATTAACTTTTAAACAAGTCTGTTGCGACGTGCAACCCGATCCTCCAATATGGACTTTTAAACAAGTCTGTTGCGGCGTGCAACCCGATCCTCCAATATATTCATTTCAATCAACTCTGTTGCGGCGCGCAACCCGCTCCTCCAATATATTTATTTATCAATTCTTATAGAATAAATTGCCCCAATAAATGCAACAATTAATATAAAATTTTAAAACAACAAGCATTCAATAGTTATGATTTAATTATAAAACAAGCAATGACAATTAGCAATTTATGATGAAAATCGGAGAGAAAATAGATAGTTTAATATTTAATATGCTAAATGTCAAGTAGCAATTAATACACATAAATCAAATAGCATGTAACAATTATTGCAGGAATTCAAGAATTAATATTTGTCAAGGAATAGGAAAGAAATAATTATTATAATAATTAATTCGTGTCTTAGAATAATTTATGATTTTCAAATAATTATCCAAATAATTAATTTGACGACGTATAGACACTCGTCACCTCGCCTATGTGTCGTTCACATGCATTTCACATAACAAATAATTTAAGGGTTCTATTTCCTCAAGTCAAGATTAACCACGACACTTACCTCGCTATGCAAATTCCAATAAATTACTCGACCACAACTTTTCCTTTTAAATTTATCTCCAAAAGCTTCAAATCTATTCACAAATAATTCGATATACTCAATACAAATCGTAGGAATTAATTCCATATAAATTTACTAATTTTCCGGATAAAAATTCGAAATTCACTTTAAAAATTGACAGTGGAGCCCACATCTCAAATCTCGGAAAAACATACGAAATTTGAACACCCATTCCGAGACGAGTCCAACCATACAAAATTATCAAAATTCTGACATCGGATTGACCTTCGAATCTTCGTTTTATATTTTTGGAAGGTTTTATAAAAATATGATTTTTCTTCCATAAATTCATGGATTCATGATGTAAATGAATATGGAATCATGAAATATAATCAATATAGGATAAAAAATACTTACCTCAATTTTTCCCTGTGAAACTCGCCCAAAAATCGAGCTCCCCAAACTCAAAAAATGAGTAAAATAGCTAAACTTCCCGTTTTATGGGGTTTCTGGCGTTTTCGAGCGCCACAGGTAGCGTGGGGCGCTGCCTGTGGCTCACTTTCCAGAACACCAAAAATTCCCAGCGCCAGGGCTAGCGCCCCACGCTACCCTGGGCGCTGGCGGCTACGAAAAATTTTTTCCAACACGAAAATGGGCACTACTCTCTCATACGATGTCCGAATTCGATGATTCTTTTTGCTATGACTCCAAAATTTCAATACGGATCTAATGATTCCATCAAAACTGAATTTGAAATTCATTTGTTTAATGGGATAGCATTTATTCTTGAAGAAACGACGTCGAACGTTCTTGAAATGCCAAAATTAAATTCCGTTGACCACCCGAAATTCACCCGAGGCCCTCGGGATCTCAATCAAATATACCAACAAGTTCTAAAACATTATACGGACTTACTCGGGGTCTCATATCACATCATATAAATTGAGTTTCCAAACTTTTCAATTTATAATGTGCCAAAATATGTTAAATGAATCCGGAATGACTTTAAATTTGGCACACAAGTCATAAATGACATAACAGAGCTATTCTAATTTTCCGAATCAGATTCCGACCCCGATATCAAAAAGTCAACCCCGTGGTTAAACTTGAAAATCTTTAGCCTTTAAATTGCTAGTTCTGTTAAATGGTCATAACTTAAGCTAGTGACCTCTAAATTAAATTTCGGGCATACGCCTAAGTCCCAAATCACGATACGGAGCTACCGGAACTGTCAAAATACTGATCCGGGTCCGTTTGCTAAAAATGTTGACCAAAGTCAACTCACTTGAATTTTAAAGCTCTATTTCACATGAAAACTTTCCAAAAAATTTACGGACTGCGCACGCAAGTCGAGGAAGGATAGATGGTACTTTTCGAGATCTTAGAACACAGAATTACTTATTAAATTTAAGGATGACATTTTGGGTCATCACATAAGCATATATACAAAAGAGCAAAATCAGTTACAGAAATTACAAGTATTAAAAACAAAAACTATAAAAGAAAAATTAAGGTAGTATTCCCGCCATCCCAAATTAGTTTTCATATTTTGCTTCTTAGGAATCAAATTATGTGAACTTCGATCAATATTTTAAAATATACTTTTCATCGTATTAACATGAGAAAAATTACAAACTTCAAAAATTAGTCAAATTAATCGTTGAGAAGCGAGTAAAAATAGCGTGGGGTAGCCACTTTTTAATGTGGTATTTAGTTCTTATCCAACATTTTTAATGCTGAGCAAAAATAACTACTACTCTATTAAAATTAATACGAAAAGACGGTTTTATCCTTTCTTCATGAGTGCTTACACAACACTCATGAAGTTAAGGACATGATGTCCTAAAGTTTAATAAAAGAAGGTGCAAGTACAGAACGCCATGTCCTTAATATTTACACAACACACATGAAGTCAAGGATACTATATCCTTAACATTTACACTGCACATATGAAGTTAAAGACATGATGCCCTAAAGTTTAACAACAAAAGGTGCAAATATATGACACTTTATCCTTAATATTTACACATCACTCATGAAGTTAAGGACATCGTGTCTTTAATATTTACACAACACTCATGAAGTTAAGGAAACCATGTCCTTAACATTTACACTCCACATATGAAGTTAAGGACATGATGTCCTAAAGTTTAAAACAGAAGGTGCTAATTCAGGACACTTTGTCCTTAATATTTACACTGCACTCATGAATTTAAAGACACCATGTCTAGCACAAGAGTATTTTCGTCAGGGAAGGTAAAAGTTTATTAAAACACTCGCTAAAAAGTAAATACATTTTAAATAGTGGCTTAAGAATAAATACAACTCTAATTAATGACTAACTGTGCGCTTACCTTCAATACGAAATATTGCATCAAAAGTACATTGGTGTTAGATATAATTGTAATTTCAATTAATTTTTATAATTTCATTATCTTTTTTTCTATTATCATTTGACCATTTTAATTAATTAAATAATTTTGTTATTTCTTTCTGTAGTGATATTAAAATATAATAGTAACAATAATTTTATTAGTTCCTTGTATAATGACATAATAAAAGCAATAAATTTTTGTTTCAAATAACTTATGTTCTTTTTTTTTTTTTGAAAAACTTATAGGAACTTAAATAGCTGTCTACGTAAAAAAGTAGCCAGCAAATATATAGATTATATATATTTAGTGTATAATATATTTATATTAAAAAATGATTTTTTTTTCTTTTTTCATATCTATACAAAAATGTATATAAGAATCTTTAGTGAAAGTTAAGAACTATTGGAACTAACTGATTCTATGAATTCACCCTCTTCTACTACAAGACCACGACAGGACCGATGTTTCAATGTCTCGCGACTTTTGCTTTGCCTCCGAAGAGAATTTTTGGCTGAATTGTCAAATATGTTATAAGCCCATACTTGGGCTCAGCCCATAATAATCCGTTATTCTAATCTCAGCATCAAAGCCCAAATCAAGTCGACCGAAATCTCCTCCAGCTTGACGGCAGGCGTGGACGACGACGGACGGCGGTGAGTCCATTTCTTGCTGTTAGAAATGTACTATGACTTTCTTCTCTCCATTTCTATCTTTTTTTCTATTTTATTTAGAAAGGTCATAACTTGTTGTATGAAATGCTGAAGCTGTGAATATTGGCCAAAAAGTTGGAGCTACTGGAAATGGAGTGGAATTAAGAATTGTGCTGAATGATTGTCATGGAATTGCATGCTTAAATATTTCAGGTGTTGGTTTTAGTTTATATTTGCTAATAATTATCATGAGAACCTAAGAAGTGATTAGGAGAATTGACATCAATCAATCGAGTATGTCTTAATTTCAAATTAGTTGAGATCGACTATTTGAATCCCTTGTGTCCATTCCACTCAATTCAGGTTCTCATTTGACACTGCACCAAGGTGCCAATGTACCCCATGTCCAGAAGTAGCAGAATCAGGATTTTATACAAAGGGTATTCAAAAATGTCACACCTCGGATTTGAACCTTTAATCAAAAGCAATTTTTAAATCACTTTACTATACTAGAGTTTCCCCGCATGTCAAGGGGATTCAACAACTTATATTAGCAAAAAGAACTATTTTTTACCCTATTTGCATAATATTATTTTTCAGCGAATGCAATTGAATCCCCTCTCTCCAAACTAGCTCCATCAGTTGTGCCTAGGAGAACACGTCCTTACTGATTAGGAAACTTGAAGGGGGACAATTAGAAGGAACAGAAATTAAAGATGCAGTCGATCTTAGGTTTCTTAAGGTTTATTATCTCTTAGTTTCGAGGTTATCTTCGAGAAAGACCATCAAACAGCAAGGTGAACTTAGCTTGGTATAGATAGTATGATTGCTCTTTTTTTTTTTTCTTTTCTCTGGGAATCTTTCATCTAATGCTTCTAAGAATGAATTCTTCTGGAATTTAATTCGCTTATAAGAATTGTGTTCCATTCAACTTATAGCCTTTCTTGAGAAGCCATGTTAGTGTGTACGTCTGTTAAGCTACAAGTTGGTTAGCGTTGTTTTACTTTGTGCGGGATCTGTAGGACTCCACCTCTTTGCTTGTAATTTGATAAGAAAAATATGATTAGAGGCCTTTCATTCATTACCTTGTTTATAGTGATGCGTAGTGGTTAGCGTCTTAGCGACAGCTAAGAACAGATAGCAATTCTTGATAGTCATTCTGATTAAAGTGGAAAATTAGAACAATGTGGATTGCCTTTGCTAATAAAATAACTTTTTATATTATTTGGTTGTTCGGAGGGATGGGGAGCTACGAGGAGGATGTGGAGCAAAGCTTTTTCGGTTTCTCTAAATGTGCTTCTGTGACAAGAAATTCCATATGAGGGAAATTAATTTATCAAATGCAAATTCCGTGACTTAGTAGCATTCGAGAGTGTTGCAAGTAGCAAAAATGAGAAAAATCCTGGATGCCATTCCTCTTCCATCTTCAGTTTCTCTTTTCTGTTTTGTTTCCTCAAACTGTGGTAAAACACAATAGTTGATTTGACGTAAATAACCCTCAACACATTAGTTGATTTGATTCTGCTGCTTTCTTGTCTGATTTCAAGTTCCAGATGATGTCCTTTCGATGGGAATTCTATTAATTCGTGGAGTTCATACACTAATACTAATTTATATTTGCCTGTGTAGCTAAATGTTCATAATGCTTTTGCATTAACAAATGAACTTTGATTTAGCATAATCTGCTTCTGTTTTGAACTGACTGGTTACATTTCCAGAGTTGCTGAAACTTAGAAATTTTCTACTGTTGCTTTTAATTTTCAGAAACACAGAATTTGTTACGCAATTTCTTCTGAGCTCCTGCAAGATTCGAAAGAGCTTCAGCAGCCTTTTGTTTCTTTTTATTCTCTGTGGATGCTCAATCAAGGAAGTTATACATCCAGTACTGATCTTTGTCCTTCATTCACTTGGCAATTTCCTCGACTTCTGCTGAACAATGTGTCTTGCTTGAGAAATGCTCAACAAATACTGCGTTTTTCCCTCCATGAGGGTGGTGCACTTGTACTAATGGCTCTGGTATCGACATTCTTGCGCATGTTAGCTGGTTTCTCCAAACCATCAGCTGGTGAGATACTCTGGAATGGTCATGATATCACTGATTCAGGTGTTTTTCAACAGTACAAACTTCAGCTCAACTGGCTCCCTCTTAAGGACGCTATCAAAGAGAAGTTCACAGCCCTTGACAATGTTCAATGGTTTGAAGTTCTTGAAGGCAAGCAAGGAAGGTCTTTGCTAGCTTTGGAGTCTTGGGGCTTGGAAGATTAGTAACGATAAAGCACAAATGCTTTCTATGGTTCAAAGGAAAAGGGTACAGCTGGCCAGATTGTTGGCGATTGATCGGCCTATTTGGTTGCTTGATGAACCTTCAGTAGCATTGGATGACGAAGGTGTGAAACTGCTCGAGTATATTATTGCAGAGCACAGAAGAAAGGGTGGTATCGTCATTGTTGCCACCCATCTGCCTATTCAGATTGAGGATGCAATGTTTTTAAGTTTGCCACCAAAGTTCCATCCCAAGAAGGATGACTTTGGCTGACATGCTTGATCGAGGTGACCTGGACTGATCTTTAAGAAGATATACTCCAAGTGTAAAGAGAACTCTGCAATGGCGCGTACAATTACAGAAACGATAGAAGCGTGTAATGTGCCAAATTTTCTTGGAGTGGCATCAGAGTTTGCAATTTATTTCATTCTTGATGTTTGCAAGAACTGTTCCAAGATTTATGTACTTAGAATATCTGGGACTAGCTTCAATATTCTTTTTAGGTTTGAGGCATAGTAGTAGTTTTTGATACTTGTTAGTACCTCTCAGTTGCATATCAATTTGCTAGTAGAAATGTGTGGAGAGCACATTGCATCAGATGTTGTGCTCTCTTATTATCATGCCAAGTAGCTTAGTTTCTTGTATGCTAGTTTGAAGCGGAAAACTAAAGAGATACGTTTGGTTGTTCATCTTTATCTTATCAGAAGATTCAGTTTTGATCTGGCTAATAAGATAAGCAGTCTCCAGATGATCTGTTTTATAGAATGTGGATATCGACATCCTAGTACACCTAAATTTGTCTATAGGATTAACACGAGATGTGTGGGGATTTCATCTTTGTTTCATCAGCAGACTGAGCCCTGATCAGGCTTCGGTAACAGGTTTTGGACACTGTTGTTTGGTTGCTGTAGTAAGAAGATAATTTCAACAATATAAAATTCAGCATTGTTAATACGATGTTTTGGTTGCTATTTTTTTCCCCCTCATAATAATAATATCAGGCATAAGTTCTAGGAAGTTATGTATTATCTTAAGTTGAATAGGTACAGGTATTAGAAATAGATAGATAGAGAATACTAAATGACAAAACTGACACTCATTATTGTAAACAATATTGTATATGAATTTGTAATATATCATACACAAATATTTGACATGTAATAATTCTTGCATTGATAATCTCAGTATTGCACTAATCCCCACATTATAATTATTACATTACTAATTGTTGCATAACTTGTCTCTAAACCCAACACCATAGAATATAAGCTTAAGGTTGATGATGATTTGTAATTTTTGGGATTTGGACCCCGACCCTTTAAAAAGCTACCGTTACACTACTAATAGCATGTTTGGCCAAACTTTTAAAATCTGCTTATTTTGAGAAGTGATTTTTTCAAAAGTGTTTTTCAAAAAAGTACTTTTGGTGAGAATCGGTTTGTGTTTGACTAATTAATTTGAAAAGCAATTTTGAACAGTAATTAGTGTTTGACTAAACTTTTGAAAACTGGTTCTTAGTGTATTTTTCTCCAAAGTGCTTATTAGAAAAGTGCTTCTAGAGAGAAGCTACATTTTTTTGCTTCTCAAAAACTGCTTCTGTTTCTCCTCAAAAGCATTCTTTCCCTTCTAAAAGCTTGGCCAAACACTTCACTTTTTGGCCAAAAGCACTTTTGACAAAAAAAATAAAATAAAAAATGTGTTAGGCTATAAGTTAAATTGCTGTTAAAGAACTCAAAACTAAGCGATTTTCCTTTGGCTATTGATTCGCTAGTCTTAGCTGAATCCTAGTCAGCGCCTCGTGACAAAATTTGTGTATTAGGTGGGAAATAAATTGAATGAAAATTTCCTCATCTAGAGACCAGATTCCACGCTTAAAATTGACTAAAATGATTGAGAAAAGTGGAGGAGAAACTTCCTCACCTAGACACCAGATTCCACGCATAAAATTGGCTAAAATGATTGAGAAATAATCTTTGACTATATCTTTTATTGTAGTTTAATAATACACCAAATTTGAGAAACTAGCAATCCACCACGTTTTTGGAATCTTCGATTCTTAATTCGGAGGACTGGAACATAATCACATGACCAATAAAAATTTGAACAGCGCCATGCATGCACGACTTTTGGCTTTTGATCATATTATATATATTTATTTTGGAATAAAACGTGTTTGAAATTGCTAATTACCTCAAGATCTCCCATTAATTAACATAGATATAGAACTATTTTTCTGACTGATATAGCGTTTTGAGTTTCTTAATTGCAACCAAAACCGTTTTCCCACCTCAAGGTATCGCATTCTGCATGCCATTTTTTACTAGGTATCAAAGAATAGTTAGTTGAAATCACCACGTGCATATTTTGTTCCATCTCAAAAGAAATTGATTCATGCTTTTGTATAGGTCAAAAATTATCGCTAATATGATTAAGTCATGTTAGTATTAAGGAGGCATTCACAAGCTGCCATGTGTCACCAATACGACTCCAATAAAGGCTTGCTCAAGGTCGAAGTGGTTCTAGAAACAACGATGGTTGCTGTCGAAGAGTCAGCAAGGGTTGAGTTGAGGCGTCGTCAAAGGTCAAGGTCGAGGTCGAGCATCCTTGACAGAGTTATAACTGCTAGTTCCAAGATAGGACACAAAAGAGAATATTCTAGTGGATATTCTCTGCACCTGTACTATTAGGGTTTCTAGGAACATGTTCCCTATAAATAAAAAGAGACACAATGATAGGGGACATGAGATATTTATTTGCAAAGAAACACATTAACTTTATAGAGAGAGAATCTGGTCCTATTACAAGCATACAAAAATAATCTTTTTATTAAGATTCTTATCTAGCATTTCCACCGGATCCAAAAACAACCCAAGTGTTCAAAAGCTTATCAATCACTCATCATTGTTAGAGAGCATATCAACAGATCTCACCCCTTTTCGGGTACGAACACGTTTTTATTTATTCAAATATCATTTATTGCTATTTAATGCCACATTCCATCTTTTTGGATCATTGAACGCTGTTATTATTGCTTACATTCATTGCCACCCGGGTAAATATACAAGTTATTTGTCATAAAATCGATAGCTTTATTTTTAGGATATTATTATTAGCTAAGATTGACTCTTCTTCATTTAAATCTAATTGGTTGAACCAAGATCTATATTTTTGGTCAAACAGCTTGGCGCCGTCTGTGACGATTTCTTAGCTAATTTTTTAGTTTCCTTTAGATCTATAGCTAACGTGAATCACTAACCTCACAAACCGTAAGATCTTTCTCTTTCTTTGCACGTACAAAAACCTACATGGCAGGTAACCAAGGAGAGAGAACTAAAGTAATAGGTGATTTCCCTAGCAACTTCATGAATGCTATCAACGAGTATTTTGAAACATTAGACGAAGACGTGACGCCCACTGCCTCCCCCAGGTGCGAGAGGTCGCCTCCCCCCATTGTAGCATAACAAAACCAAATGGAAAAGGGGCCTCCACGCCCACAGAAGAAGGGATGCCACCGACTGTGAAAAAAGCTTCTTGAAGCATGGCTGGCCGATATGATAGTAAGCATGCTCAACAAGCCCACTCCATGCACGACTATAGAAACTTCAAGAACCTACACAGTGCAATGAGCAGATGAACAGGGCGACCAACCAAACCCCCCCAACACCAGGTATAACTCACAATATTACCAATAATATAGGTGACAACGCCCTCGCCGTTGTTCTAAAGAAGATGGAAGAAATGGAGAATAAATATATAGCACTCAGAGATCAAATGAAAGAACACCAAGAACGAGTCGACAAGATACCGGGCACCCCTAAGCTATTGCCAAAGAGGGACGCCGACAGTTTCGTAGAGCAGCCTTACAGCGAAGAAGCAACACCGCATGCCATACTAAAGACCTTCATAATGCTGCCGTATCTCAGAATATACGACAGAACGAGTGATCCTGAAGATCATATGACTCATTATGTCACCGCCGTGAAAGGCAACGACCTCACCAAGGAACAAGTGTCTTCTATTTTACTGAAGAAATTTGGCGAAACTCTTACAGGAGGGCCATTAACATGGTACTCACAGCTACCATCCCGCTCCATAGAAACCTTTAAGGAAAAGGCTGATAAGTTCGTAACGGCATATGCCAAAGCCAGGAAAGATGAAACAAAAGTGAATGACATATTTGACATCAAGCAGTCCTTGGGAGAGGGACTGAGGGACTTCCTCGTCCGATTTAACAGGGTAAGGATGACCCTACCAAACGTGTCTGAGGGGATGGCAGTCACGACTTTTCAAAACGAGTTGAGTAGAGATGGTTCGAGAGCGACTAGAAAACTGTTGAGCCGATTGATGAAATATCCCCCAACCACTTGGGACGAGATCCACAATGCTTACCGTGCCAAAGTCTGAGCATATGATGACGACCTCAACTGACCGACTCATCGGATCATCTCGGTATGAGCCTAGTCCAGGAAAGAATGAAGAGACAACATCAGGAGGGATCACCCGGTCTCACGACCCAACAGGGAACTACACCATCCATACGTCAGGGCCCCCGCCCCACCTTCTCTCCGCTATGAGGAAGGCCCATCCAGGCCGAGAATAGGGACTTACCGGAACGAGAGAGGTATTCCCCCAATATTCTCTACTCACAACTTTTGTGTATCCCCTACAGAAATAGTCTATGTCCTGGAGAAACTCGGAATGAAGGTGAAGTGGCTGCCAAAGATGAGGTTCGATCCGAGTAGCAGAAAATTTGATGCCTTCTGTGAATTCCACCAGGTGCGCGGATAGAAAATAGAAAATTGCATCGCTCTCAGGCAAGAAGTCGTTAACATGTCGCGACAGGGATACCTCAAAGATCTACTGAGCAACAAGGGGAGAAATAACGTTTCCAGAGGACGTAAAAAGGCCCGTCGAATCCGCCGGCATCAGCTCGTACCATCAACATGATTATCGGCGGAAGCGACGGCGCCTCCATCAACGCTGTTAAATTCACTACCACTCACAAACTCAAATGATCTATCACCCACGAACGGTATGATGGACTCGAAGAAAGTATCATCTTCGATGAGTCAGACGCCGACGGTTTGACTTTCCCTCATAATGATGCTCTCGTCAACACTTTGCGCATTTTAGATACTGATGTCAAATGGATCATGGTAGACGATGGAAGTGGACCGTGTATTATCCATCCCCGAGTCCTCACCTAGATGAGACTCGAGGACAAGATAGTGTCACGCTGCATCACACTAACCAATTTCAATAATGCAGTTGAACGGACATCGCGAGGAATTACAATCCCTGTCTTGGCCGGCGGCATAACGCAGAAGATGACATTCCACATCATGGACCATGACGTCACATACAATGCCATAGTAGGACGACCATGGATATATCCCATGAGAGCCATCCCCTCTAGCCTATACCAAGTAATCAAATTCCCAACACCTTGGGGGATATTCAGCATACAGGGAGAATAATGCACGTCACGGGAATGCTACCACATCGCCTTAGACAGCATAACAACCCAATAGAGAAAAGACAAGGAAAAAAGAGGGATAACAATCAACATGGCCGAGGTCGACACAAGAAGAGACCAGGGACGTCATCATGGATCCTGAAATGGTCGAAGCCGCGGACTCGACTGTAGATGACCTCGACCCTGTTCAATTAGATCCCAGTGAATAAAGAAAAAATGCCTACATCGGTTGCAAACTCTGAGAACGAGGTAAATTTAGTCAATTCTTAATAACTAATGCAGATTGTTTGCCTTCAGCCATGCAGATATGCTGGACATCCCCAAGGAGATTGCCACACACAAGTTAATCGTTGATCCATTCTACCCCACGGTAAGGCAAGTCAGACGTAAGTTCAATGCCACCATCAATGATGCCATCCACGAGGAGGTGGAGAAACTATTAGAAAATGACTCCATCAGGCAGTCGAAGTACCCCAAATGGATCGCCAACGTAGTGATAGTCAAAAAGAAAAATGGGAAATGGTGGATGTGCGTAGACTTCACGGACTTGAATAAAGCATGCCCGAAGGATTCGTTCCCATTACCACATATCGACCAACTCATCGACGCAACGGCTAGGCACGAGTTGTTAAGTTTTTAGGACACATACTCAGGCTATAACCAAATACTTATGGAAGAAGAGGACCAGGAGAAAACCATGTTCATCACCCGTCGAGGAACATATTGTTATAGGGTCATGCCATTTGGGCTGAAGTACGCAGGGGATACATATCAAAGATTGGTCACAAAAATGTTCAAAGATTAGCTCGGCAAAACCATGGAGGTTTATATGGACGACATGCTGGTCAAATCCGTAAAGGCAGAGGACCATATCGACCATTTGAAAGAAGCTTTCAACATACTAAGAAGGTACATAATGAAACTAAACCTGGAGAAATATGCTTTTTGCATAGCCTCTGGAAAGTTCTTGGGCTTCTTAGTGTCACAACGGGGGATCGAGGTCAACCCAGACCAAATCAATATTATCAAAGGGATACCGGAGCTCCTGACTACCAAGAAGCAAGTCCAACGGTTGACTGGTCGAATCGCCGCCTTATCAAGATTCATCTCGCGGTCGCCTGACAGATGTCACAAAATTTTTAGCGTACTCAAAAAGGATAATGTCCTCGAGTGTACACTCGAGTGCGTACAAGCTCTACGAGAACTGAAAGCATATCTATCATCACCACCTCTGCTCTCAAAGCCCGAACCTGGGGAACATCTCCTCATCTACCTGGCCGTCTCCGAGGTAGCAGTAAGTGCGGTCCTGATTCGAGAAAGCAAAGGTACACAATATCCCATTTATTACATTAGCAAAATACTCGTCGACGCCGAGACGAGGTACCCGCACCTCGAGAAACTAGCCATGGCACTAGTCATAGCTTCACGAAATCTTAGGCACTATTTCCAGTGCCACTCTATCTAGGTCGTTACCACCTTTCCCCTAAGAGGCATTTTACATAAACCCGAGCTATTGGGTAGGCTGGCCAAGTGGGCCATCGAGCTAAGCGAGCATGATATCACATATCAGCCGCGAACAATGATAAAGTTGCAAGTGCTCGCCAACTTCATCACAGACTTCAGTGCAAAGATAATGCCCGAAGTCGAGACCTCTAGGTTTTACACATTGACAGCGCATCCAATGCTTCCGGATTCGAACTGGGACTCGTACTCGAGGTCCCTACCGGTGGAGTAATTTGCCGGTCCTTAAGATGCCCGGATATGACTAAAAATGAGGCCGATTATGAGGCCGTAATTACAGGATTGAGGCTAGCACTCAAGTATGGGGCAAAGCGGTTGAAATTCCGCTGTGATTCCTAGCTCGTAGTCAACCAAGTCATAGGGACTTTCCAAATCAAAGAACAAAGGTTGCAAAACTATCAGACCGATATCTGTAAGTTGCTACCCGAGTTCGACAAATGCCAGCTCGACAGATCCTGCGTGCGCAGAATATTAAAGCAGACAGCCTCGCCAAATTGGTCGCAGCTACCAAAAGCATCATGATCGGAGATAAAAGTGTAGTCCACCTCCTCAACTCATCGCTAGACCAAATTAAGGTAAGATCTGTAAGCTTAACTTGGGATTATCGCAATCGTATTATCACCTATTTGTAGGACGGCACACTCCAAATGACAAAAAGGAAGCCAAGAAACTAAGAATGCAAGCAGCCAGGTATAATCTCCTCCATAGCGACCTGTACAAGAGGACATACGGTGGCCCTCTAGCAAAATGTTTGGGCCCAAATCAAACCCTGTGCGTCCTCGAAGAAGTCCATGAAGGCCACTGTGGTGCTCACTCCGGCAATCGAGCACTCGTCAGGTGTCTTATACGGGCAGGATACTATTAGCCCCACCATGAAAAAGGACGCCTCAAAATTCGTGAAGAAATGCGAACAATGTCAAAAATATGCCCCAATAATTCACCAAGCAGGCCAATATCTCCACTCAGTCACCTCTCTATGGTCGTTCATCAAGTGGGGAATGGACATCGTGGGCCCCCTCCCAGCAGGGGGTAATGTACGATTCCTTTTGGTTTTAACTGACTATTTCTCCAAATGGGTGGAAGTAGAAGCGTTCGCCCAAATACGCGAACAAGAGGTAATCGCCTTTATATGGAGAAACATCATCTGCTGATTCAGCCTTCCCAAGGAGATCAGCTACGACAACGGACCCTAGTTCACGGGAAAGAAAACCGCCGAATTCTTCGAGATATGGAATATTAAGAGGATACTTTCAACCTCGTATCACCTGGTAGGTAACGGATAAGCAGAATCCTCCAACAAGTCCATATTAAACATCATGAAGAAAAAGCTCGAAGATGCCAAAGGACTGTGGCTAGAGATACTCCTAGACGTATTATGGGCGTATAGAACTACCCCGAAGATGAGCACAGGATAGACACCCTACTCTTTGGTCTATGGGACCGAGGCAGTCATACCAGTCGAAGTCGGAGAACCCAGCCTAAGGTACTCCCACGAAAGTGGTACTAGTAATGATGAGAGTAAAAGGCAGGAACTCGATGAAATCGACGAACGAAGAGATATGGCGTACATAAGGATGGTCATCCAAAAGAAGCAAGCAGAACGTTATTACAACAAGAAAGCAAAGGTCCGGCCGCTCAAAGTCGGGGACTACGTACTCAGATCCAAAACTCAAGTAAGCAAAGACCCGCGAGAAGGTAAATTGGGAACAAACTGGGATGGCTCGTAAAAAATTACAGCCAAAGCAAATAAGGGTTCATTCTAATTAGAGACAATGGAAGGAAAGCAATTACCGAATAATTGGAACATCAACCACCTCAAATACTTCAACTTCTAAAAAGTTAGAAGTGTCCCCAAGTCGTACTCTTTTTCCCTCACTTGAGTTTTGTCCTATTAGGGTTTTCTTAAGGAGGTTTTTAACGAGGCGACAAAGGGGATACTTCGAGTCAAAGTATGCGAGGGAGGGATTGTTATTCTCTTTTATTGCCCGACTACTCAATACTCTCCAAGCCAAGTAGTGAAGGGACTAGATAGACTAGGACTGGAACGTCAGCCAATGCCCAAAATTTGTAACTTTCTCCAATCATGTAATCAGAGCAACAACGTCAAAGTAATAAGAAACTTACATTATCAGAAATACCTATCGGCCCTTGGTCGCGATTAACAAAAGGTTATGTTCGACCCCGATCGACCAACACCTATCGGCCCTCAACCGCGATTAACAAAAGGTTATGTTCAACCTCGCTCGAATAACACCTATTGTCCCTCGGTCATGACTAACAAAAGGTTAAGTTCGACCCCGCTCAAACAACACCAATCGACCCTCGGCCGTGACTAACAAAAGGTTAAGTTTGACCCCACTCAAACAATACCTATTAGCCCTCGGCCGTGATTAACAAACGGTTAAGTTCGACCCAATTTGAACAACACCTATCGGTCCTCGGTGAGATTTAAAGAAGTTATAATTCGACCAAATTCAAACAACACCTACCGGCCCACGACCACGATCTAATAAAGGTTAGAATTCGACCAAGTTCGAACAACACCTACCGGCCCTCGGTCATGATTTAAAGAGGTTAAAATTCATTCAAATGACACCTATCGGCCCTCGACCACATTTTAATAAACATTGATATATACAAGAACGATGGTAAAAGTATAAAGAAACAAAACATGCAAAGCACGGGAACAAACCACGACAAATAAAAAAGGTGCAAATGAAAGCAAAAACCAACCTTTATATTCATTCTAAGGTTTCTTAAAAAGGTTCTTGAAGACGAGAACAAAAATACACAAAAAAGTTATAGAAAAAAACTACCGCCGATCATCGCCATCACGACCCACGATATGCTCGCCGGCCCGATCTTTAACGCCCTCTCCCTCCTCGCCTGGAGGGTACATAGAATCATACCAGGCCTCATCCTCAAGGCGATCTATAACATCCTCACTGTCCTCGTCTTCCTTGCCAGGATGAGGTGTAGTTGGGTCGTAACCAAAAGCAACCCGAGTCTCACGAGCCTTGACCTGAGCATCCTCAAAGTCTGCAGCAGGAAGGGAACCTGCCATATGCAACTCACGAAGCACATCCAATCCGGCCTCGGCGTGAATCCACTCTTCATACAACTCACAAGGAATGTCGAGGAAGCCAAAAGTCATAGATGAAGAAGGTCATGCAAGTAGTTTGGCCTTCTCATCCTCTAGAGTGGCAACCCGATCATAAAGATTAGAGGTATCTTTCTCCAATTCCCCAATACTTTCATCGAGCCATTTTTCTTTAAGCCTCACCTTCGATAAGTCATTTTCTCGCTCGGAACAAAGGGTTCGGTTTGTCACTTCAAGGAACTCCACCCTCCTCTGAGACTCCGACCGAGTAGACTCCGCCTTGTCAAGCGCCTCATATTTTTCGGAGACCTCGCCACTAAGAGCCTCCGCCCTGAACTGGAACTCTTTGAGTTGGCCTCGCAGCAAGACCACTTGGGCTTGGAGATCACAGCATTGGGCTTCTATGCCCCTGCCAAGCTAAAGTTACTCCTCTTTGCTCCTTAACGTCCCTTCAAGGACACTGCATTTCTCCACAACTCGCATCAGCTCCTCGTCCCTCTTCTTTAAGTCCTCCCTTGGTTGGCGCACATCGCCGCCTTCTTAAAGTCGACACCGGAGCTCTCGATACTTCTCAAGGCACGTTGTATACTTGTCCATCAGCTTCACGTAAATGTCTTTACATCTCTTCTCCCTAGAGCACTCTCAATCTCCAGAATAACCGTCTGCAAAACGAAGAAAATGAATTAGAGCTTACGAAAGAAATCAAAGCATAAGGAAAAGAATAGACGATAATCGTACTTACCCGGAGAGCAAGACCAGCAATGTTATTCGATAGAGTGCTGTCGTTTATCGTCTCGAGGGTCGTACCCTCAATTTCAAAACAAAGAGGACCGAGGGTTGGGATTATTTCCTTGGTGCTTACAAGAAGATTATGATCCATTGGGATTGAAATAGTCCTAGAGCCTCCTTCCAACCTCACCTCAAGGTGAGTAAGTCCCTCGTCGATCATCCTCAACTCGTCCAGATCCATATCGGAGTCAGATCCAATGTCCTATTCAGCAATGACCTTCTCTCTATCATCTGTCGCGAGGGGACATCCACTGCGACCCTAGAAGACGAGCCCTCCTCTTGCCTCGAAAGTGCGAGGCCGTCATCATGCGTCCCGCCTTCGACCGCCTCCCCCGAGGGATGCATCGATGCACTCTCATCTAAGTACGGGACCTTAGAGCCTACCTCAGTGCTCTCTCCAACATGTACTGTGGCCATCTCTTGGAGAACAAAGTCACCTTCTTCCAATTCGACGGCTACAAGCCTTTCTCCTCCCGCATCCACGACTCTCTTCTTACGAGGCATCAGACTACCGTCCTTAGGAGAGACATCTACGTCCTCATCAATCAGTGAAAGGAATTGAGGAGAAGAAGCAGAGGATGGAATGAGGGCGGGCTCTTAGACTTCATCGGCTGAGGAAGGGGTCAGCATAGAAGTGACAGTAATCACAATAGGGGCCGAAACCGAAGGGGCATCAGCTTTCCTATGAAAGGATGGTACCGGTGCCCCGCTCCTTCTAGAAGACCCCCTACCTAAGAAAGAAACAATCGTTGAAGTTAGCAAAACGAGTCAACATACAACAAAAAATGGAACGATCACGGGCCAATAAGGAAAGTTACCCGACGAAGGAAGAGCCAGTCTGAACTTTTTGATGAAGCTCGGCAAGTCGCGGATCCCTATGACGTGGGGAAGGATTTGCTCGACCCAGTTAGAAATGCGCGTGACTAGAAGGGGAGGCTGAGTGTTGGCTACAAAGAAAGAAAAAGTCCTTCAACTAACTCCATATAAGTAAAAGAACACAAACAAGAAAAATAAACGAGGCACTTACGTGTATAATTCCAAGCCTCTAGAAAGCCATCAGGGTTAGCCACCACGTCCTCGTTCCTAACGTAGGAAACAATGAGCTAGAATTGGCGACTGGCCTTATCGTCCGTCTTTACCACCAAACACTTGCCTCCATGATGGAAAAGATTTAGCATCATCCCCATATAGAAGCTAGGGGTGAAGAGATGAACCAAATGCTGCAATGTCAGCTCGACCCCGGTCAGCTTGGCAAATTTGGTCAGCATCCTAATAATTTTGTAATGATATGGAGCAAGCTGAGAAGGGAAGACGCCATAGTGACGACATAATTCCTCCACCAATGGAAGAGGGGGAACGAATAATCGATGAGGAAAAGATAAGCGTACCAAGTGCAGTATCCGGGGTGATGAACCTGTACCACGTGCCCACCAGTCGGGACCAGTTCGACATGGTCTGGAAGGCCACATTTGGCCTTGAGTTCTGCCAATTCTTAGGGTCATCACTGATTTAAAACACTAGGTGTGGCATCATGTAATTTGGTGAAGTCAGACCTAGAGTCAGGATTGCGAGGGATTATTTCCTCCACTGATGGGAGCGCTTCATCATCAACAATAGCAGAAGCACCCTCCCCATGATAGGGAAATATAACTGCTGAAGGAGGAATACGGCTCCCTTCACCAGCATTTGATGGTAAGTCAGACATGGTGCAATGTAGTAAAGAAGAATAACGAGCGAGAAAGAATGGAGATGGAGTAAGGTACCAAAGTGAGGAGGGAAGTTTAATAAAATGGCAAGAAGGATAATGCTCTAGAAAGTCAGGAGAAGCAAACTTCAAACTCAAGTTCAAAAACCTCAATTTATAGAAATCATGGCACTAAAACCAAAAACTCGCTCGTCATAATTAGCACCGAAATCGAAACGGCAGATCCAATCAAGGGTCACACATGAATCGAGGCAACACATCAAAAATATGCATCATAATGACGCTTGATGCCATGACGTCATTATGTTCCTTGGACGGGATAACTCTAACAAATCGCCTGGAAAACTAGAGGCATTTGAATTCTACAGCATACTAAGGGCCACGTGTCCTACTCGACACGGCGATTACGACTCTTACAACTTACTCGATAAGTTCGACTGAAGACGACATTATCCGCTCATTAAGCTCACATGTGAGGGCGACCTCAATTAGCGAAGGGACTAACTGTATGGGTCAAAAATTATCGCTAATATGATTAAGTCATGTTAGCATTAAGGAGGCATTGACAGGCTGCCATGTGTCACCAATACGACTCCAATAACGGCATGCTCAAGGTCAAAGTGGTTCTAGAAACAATGATGGTTAGGGTCTAAGAGTCAGCAAGGGTAGAGGTTGAGGTGTCGTCAAAGGTCAAGGTCGAGGTCGAGCATCCTTGACAGAGTTATAACGGCAAGTTCCAAGATAGGATACTAAAGAGAATATTCTAGTGGATATTCTCTGCACCTGTACTATTAGAGTTTCTAGGAATATGTTCTCTATAAATAAAAAGAGACACAATGATAGGGGACATGAGATATTCATTTGTAAAGAAACATATTAAATTTATAGAGAGATAATCTGGTCCTACTACAAGTATACAAAAATAATCTTTTTACTAAGATTCTTGTATAGCATTTCCACCGGATCCAACAATAACCTAAGTGTTCAAAGGCTTATCAATCACTAATCATTGTCAAAGAGAATATCAACCGATCTCACCCCTTTTCGAGTGACTCACGCATTTTTATTTACTCAAATATCATTTATTGTTATTTATTGCTATTTAATGCCACATTCTATCTTTTTGGATCATTTAACACTATTATTATTGCTTACATTCATTGCCACCCGGGTAAATATACAATTTATTTTTCCTAAAACCGATAGCTTTGTCTTTAGAATATTATTATTAGTTAAGATTGACTCTTCTTCATTTAAATCTAATTGGTTGAACCAAGATCTATATTTTTGGTCAAATAGTTTGGCACCGTCTATGGGGATTTCTTAGCTATTGTTTAGTTTCCTTTAGATCTACAACTAACGTGAATCACTAACCTCACAAACCCCAATATATTTCTCTTTCTTTGCACATACAAAAACCTACATGGCAGGTAACCAAGGAGAGAGAACTAAAGTAATATGTGATTTCCCTAGAAACCTCATGAATGCTATCAACGAGAGCGATAAAATATTAGGCGAAGACGTAATGCCCACTGCCTCCCCCAGGCGCGAAAGGTTGCCTCCCCCCATTGTAGCATAATAAAACTAAATGGAAAAGGGGCCTCCATGTCCACAGAAGAAGGGACGCCATCAACCATGAAAAAGCTTCTCGAAGCATGGCTGAACGATTCGCTATTAAGCGTGCTCAACTAGCCAACTCAATACATGACTATAGAGACTGCAAGAACCTACATAGTGATCCCCCCAACACCAGGTATAACTCACAATATTACCAACAATGCAGGTGACAATGCCCTTGCCTTTATTCTAAAGAGGATGGAATAAATGGAAAATGAAGGATAAAGCTGTGGAAAGTCGGGAGAAGAAAACCTCAAACTCAAGTCCAAAAACCTCAATTTATAGAGATCATGTCACTAAACCCAAAAAATGGCTCGTCATAATTGGTACCGGAATCGAAAAGGCATATCAAGAGTTACGCGTGAATCGAGGCAACACACCGGAAATATGCGTCATAATAACACTTGATGCCATGACGTTATTATGTTCCTTGGACAGGATAACTCCGGCAAATCACCCGGAAAACTAGAGGCATTTGAATTCTGCGGCCCACAGAAGGCCACATGTCTTGCTCGACACGGAGATTACGACTCTTGCAGCTTACTCGATAAGTTAGATCGAAAACGACATTATCCGCTCATTAAGTTCACCTGCGAGGGAGACTTTTCTTTATCATTTTAAGGAAACAAACATGTAAAGATTCAAAGCTAACCAGCCCTATCATTCATATCCCAAGTTAGTAATTGTCTGAATCAACAGTTAGAGAAAAATAAACATCTCTTAGTTTAATTTGATTGCATTCATTTCAGAATGCAGGTACTTCATTGGTCCCATTGTTCACGTGGCTTTGTAAAAAAAATCTTCTTTATTTGTCCTTAAATTATTGCAATTATCCTCTGACATTTTGATCCGAAAAACATCGTATCATCTAGTCTATTCTATTTTCAGATCTTTTAGCTTTACATCTTTTCCTTTTAGTTATTTTTCAACTTTATGTCTCTTCATTTTTTTTATGTGTTCAAATTATACAGAGTTAGTGAGTCAAAACTCATTCCAAAGTCATCGTCTTCATTAAGCAGACATTGAAAAAAAATCTTGAAAAATGATTCTTCTTTGATGAAAAAAAAATCTTAAATTTCAAACTGATGAAACAAAATCTCCATTTAAAATGAAGTTCAATGTTTATGAGATTATTTACAAATGTTCTTTTAGTTATATGACATATTTCACATAATATCTTTATGTTAAAGACATAAGAATAAGTAAAACAAATAAATGAGATCTTTGTAGCTAGGATCTTTTTCATCTATTTTACTTGTAGAATTCTTTTTTCTGTATTCAATTGTAACTGATTTTTTTGTATCACTTCTTCTGTAAAATGTGTGGATTTCACGTCTCTAAACTTCATAAGGTTCATTGTGCAATTACACTCAGCTGTATGAGAGTATGAAAATTTTATAATATCAGTTATTTTTATCGTCATCTTTAGACCTAATTATCAAAGAATAAGAATTTTTTTAATTGAACACGAGTGAAAATTGATGTAAACTAAGAGTCCACCAAACTGTATAGAGAACCTGGTTCTCTATCAGTTTCCACAGAACACACATCAGAAGTAAATAACACAATAATATTCACGTAAAAAACTCCCAACTCACGAAATTAAAAATCAGGACCTACACTCGTAGGATTTCAACTTCACTAAAGTGAGAAACTTTAGATTAAAACCTATTGTAACCTAGGAATTAAACTCTTAATCCCTCACCTACTTACAATAATTGTATTGTAAGCCTCTTTGTAATAACTCTTTTACAAAGCTAACCACTTTTCCTAACTCTAGTCAAACACAAATACAAGATTTATAGTTTTCAAAATTGTCCTACAAGATGCTTCTAAATAAGTTGAGTAGGAGTTAAGAGAACCAGGTTCCTTAGCAGTAGATACTTTTTTAACAAAAACTTTATTTTTCTGTTGGGACTGAATCCTTGCTTTACAAGAATCTTTGAAATGACCAGTATTACCACAATAGGTGCAGAGCCAGTTATAAGGCACAATAATATACTTGCTATATGGGTTGTAGGGAGCCTTTTCCTTTGGGAACCCGATTCCCTGCATGTTTCCCCCATTACTTTTATACAAGGAAGTGATTGTGTCAGAGGACCAAGTCCACTTCAGAGATTTATCTAGGTCATTTTTAACCCTGCTTAGATCTTCCTGAAGTTATCTATTCAGCCCAAAGACTCAATTTTGCCTTTTTGCATTCATTTTCAAGCTTAAGTTGTGCCTCACTCACCACTTCCTTTCCTTTTGAAGAGTTAATACAATTTTCCATTGAAGTTTTTAGAGAATATTTTCCTTTTAAACTCCTCTACTGTCTCCTCGGATCCACGACTACTACTAGCAAGTTATCTCTCTCATGTTATATCTCTCCAATTCTCTTAGTTAGAACATCTTTTTCTTTCTTTATCTCCTCTATTATTTCTTTCAAATCAACAACTACGACCAGTAAATCATCTCTCTCATGTTCTATTTCTCCTATTTCCTTAGTTAAAGCACTTTTATCATTAATGAGATTGTGGTAAGCATCAATTAAGACATTAGCTAAAGATATCAGCTTCTTTTGAGAATAGGACTTCATCTTTGAATGTCCAGAAAGTTTACCTCATCGTCATCATCATCTTCATCCTCATCAGATTTTGCCATCAGGGCAAATATGGAGTCATATTCTGCTGCTTCGCTTTCAGCGGCCATCATGGAGGTGTCACCTTGTTCATCATCATTCTCAGATTCACTAGAGGAATTTCTCCATGCAGCAAGAGCTTTTTTGACAACATTATCAACAACATCTCTTCTCTTGAATTTCCTATTAGGGACCGAGTTCCTCCTAGCCATCTTATCTGTGTTGTGCTTGTAATGGTCCTTCTTGTAGAGGGTACAATCTTTGATGAAATGTCCTAGCTTCCCACATTTGTGACAACAATCATAACCTTTTATGTTTCTGCTAGAGCTGCCTTTTTAAGGAATGCCTCCATTTCTGCGAACTATTTTCTGAAATCTCCATGTAAGATAGGCCATGTTAGCATCATCACCATTTGATTCACTGTTGTCTTCCTTGAGAACCAGGTTCTTCTCTTTTTTGGGTTCTCTTCTTTCATGATCTTACTTCTTCTTTATTTCGCAAGTCTTCAGATTTCCAATGAGTTCGTCAATCGTCAGCTTTTGCAGATCTTTTGCTTCCGTGATAGCATTGACTTTGCTATCCCAGGAAACCAGGTAACATACTAAGTATTGTTTGTTCCTTGGGATAATCTCTCCTAGAGAATGAAGCTCATTGATGATGGAAGTAACGCGAGTATGCATGTCCTAAATGGACTCACCCTTCTTCATCTTGAAGAGTTCATACTCAGTAGTGAGCATGTCGATTTTTGAGTGCTTGACTTGAGTGGCACCTTTATGTGCAGTTTGGAGAGCCTCCAAGATCTCCTTTGCAGATTGACAAGCTGAGATTCGGTTGTACTCGTCAGGTCCAATACCATAGATGAGGATCTTCTTTGCTCGATAGTTTTTCTCAATGGCTTTACGATCATCATCATTATACTCCTTCCTTGTATTACGGACTATGACTGTTGTCTTGGCAATGGTTTTCATAGGGACGAATGGTCCATCACAGATGACATCCCAAAGCTCGAATCTTCAGCCACAATAAAATCATGCATTCTTGTCTTCCACCAGCCATAGTATTGTCCATTGAATCTTGGTGGTTTATTGGTTGACTGACCTTCTTCAAAATTTGGTGGAACATCCATGTAGATCATTTCTAGGTGTTAGCCTTATAGAAAGACCCTGCTCTGATACCAATTGATATAAACTAATAGTCCACCAAACTGTATATAGAACCTTATTCTCTATTAGTTCCCACAAAACACACACAAGTAAGTAAATAACACAACAATATTTACGTGAAAAACTCCCAGCTCACGGGATTAAAAACTTCGACCTATACTCGTAGGATTTCTACTTCACTAAATCGAGCAACTTAAGATTACAACCTATTGTAACCTAGGAATTAAACTCTTAATCCCTCACCTACTTACAATAACTATATTGCAAGACTATTTGTAATAACTCTATTACAAAGCTAACCACTTTGACTAACTCTAGTCAAACACAAACACAAGGTTTATGGTTTATAAAAGTGTCCTACGAGATGCTTCTAAATAATATGAGTAGGAGTTACAAGTGAATAACATAAATAAAGATACAACAATACTAAGGACACATGATGTATTCAATGCTGGAATCTGGTCTTTCGTTATGTTGCTGTTTTGTTTTTCAATGCCTTGGAGTAAATGAAGGCGGCTGCACACTTGAGAGTAAAATGTGTTTTAGGGTTTGCAAGTGTGTATAATTCCTTGCCACATGTTGGTAATATATAAGTGAGGTCATTAAAGATGATGCAGGGGAGTATCCGGTACACATCATGCTTTAATAGTGATGTTGCACAGTTGCATGTGCGGTGCAACAACTTTTACAGCTGTAAGAGTTGACTTGTATTGTGATCGGAGGAACTGATATCCATATGATCCCTCTGTTGTTCCTTTCATTGGAACTTGTGCCAGATATTTGACTAGTTATTCTGAGCACGCAGAGGCTTTGTATCAGGTTCCTTATCTGGTTCTCATATGAAGTTTGTTAAATCATCAAAACAAAAAGGCACATAACTTATCAATTTCTCCCTTTTTGATGATGATAAACTTAGAATAGATATTCCTCTTGAGAACCAGATCTCAATATTTTTTCCCCTGCGGAATAGCCATATTCCCCCAGAGAACCTGTTTCTCCCCTTTAATTTTCTTCCCCTTTTGGCATCATAAAAAAGAATTTTACAAGTAAACGCAAAAAGAATTCCAACAAGGTTAACTCATGCCACTTGTGTGCACATAACATAGCTAAGAACAGGACACAAGAGTATAACATTCATTTAAAAAGGACTAAGAAAAACAAGTAGTAGTACCATCATTACAAAACATCCACAAAATAAATAATACTAAATTACCACAACCATAGGGAAAAGATAACAAAACAGGACACTGTAGAATTGGGCAGGGACTGACAAACTGGACACTGATAAGGGGATAATTTAGGGGGCACTGAAAGAGGAAGGGAAGGACGAAGGAGGAATAGCCTTAAGGAGACCATCCACACGAGCATTAGCATCCCTCTGCTCATTGATCAACTGCTCTTTCAGGTTCTCCACCTGATTCCTCAGCTTTGCATTCTCAGTCGTCAAACGGGTAACTTCTGCACCCTGAGCACTGCTAGAACCAGGTTCCGCGCTGGCTTGATTGAGCTTTCCCTAAAGAATGGAATTCTAGTCCTTCAGCCTCCTTACCTCCTTATTAGCAGTACTCTGAGCATCGATTAGTTGAGAGATTGTAGAACTGTTGCCAACTCCCCCCCTCCCTATTTGTCAATACACTCACATTCCTCCAAGGTGTTCATTGAGAACATTTGCTTACGAGTTCCCACAACTGCTCTCCCTAAGAAGACTTTAAAATGTTCAAAAACCTTTGTGAGCAGGAACCCATATGGCAACCCATGGTTTCCATCCTTGAATTCTGCCACCTTCTTCATGTGTTCAATCAGAATCCCGGGCAAATTGATAATAGTGTATCCGTCCAATACCTCCAAAAGAACCAGGTCCACTATAGATGCGATGGATCGTCTTTCAGCTCGAGGTTGCAGGACCTTGTTAACCAACTCAAATAGGAGTTGGTATTCTGGAAGTAGTGCCTTCTTATACACTCATTCCCCTTGCTCAACAGCCTGAGGCTTTAGAATAAGCTTCCTAAAACTTGGGGATCAGTCCCCTTCAACAGTTGAGAGTCCCTCAGTAGGCACCTCAAAAATATCTCCCAACACAACCTCTTTAATCATAAAATCCACCCCATTGAACTTCAAGCAGATAGTATTACCCTTCACAGTGAACAGATCAGCATAGAAAGTGCGAACTTCCTCCTCAAAGACCTTTTGACTCTAAACAGTAAAGAGATAAGTCCACTTTTGGAATTCGCAGATTTCAACCAACTGCCTCATGCCTGACTTGTCAAGAATGTCAGTATTAAAGACTCTTCCCCACAGGACTTTTTGCTTCTTCAGTTTTGCTTTCCTTTTAATCTCGGACATATCAACTCTAGCCCTCTTTGAGGAACCAGGTTCCTCACTGCCGCTTGGGTTTCTCTTATGAGACTTCTTTTTCCCAACACCTTTCTCCTTCCCAACAGGCTTATTATTCTCACCAGACTGCTTCTTCTCACCTTTACAGATAATACCTTCTTTTGTTTCACAACCACAGTCTTCTTAGAGGATTTATGAACAAGGGAAACAGGTTCCTCATTCACCTCTTAATCCTCAACTTCCACAACATTGGTCGGAGGTAGATCCTCTGACAAGCGCAAAACACAATACAAAATTGATGCTCACTAGCCAAAGATAGTATAGTATGATTGTAGTCTCCACGGGGATTGGATTTAAACAATGCTCTAGTAATTCCTAAGTTAACTGCTATTCAGGAGGATCAAAACCTGTTTTGGAATGGTTATCAACTACAATTAACTACTAATGTAAAGCAATTGACAATTGACTGCAACAAACTAGAGCTAAGCAAAGTCGGTTTCTTATCAATGCGAGAAATAAGGGTCATGACAGGATAGGTGCAAGATAGCTATTTGGGATCTAACTCTAGTTTAATTCACTCTAAGGTTCTAATGATTCTCACAAATTCATTCGATAATTAGTTCAAACGTGTAGTCAAGACTCCTCTCTCGATTAAATCTTAACTATACGAGGTGAACTACTATAAGCAATGTGAAAATATGCAAACATGCATTAGTGGATTAGTCTTCAGGAAAATGTCTCTCGAATATTTTCCTAACTTGATTTAATCAACAATTCAATAAGCTCTTTCGATTACTTAAGAGAATCACTGAATTAAACCAAACAAAATAATACAAAGATAATCACCAACATATTCCTCTTTCGATTAAATAAACCGGTGAATAAAGTTACAACAATGCAAAACTCCATAAATGAATTCAAGCAAAGAACTAGAGTTAACATTCACAAATATTTATCAAAATACCATATCCGTCAAACCCAAAGGGAAATTAGTCCATAATCATGAAAGAAGTCATCACAAAAATAATTTAAAAGTAAGAAAGCATCAATCTAACGTTACAATCCAAACTATCGTATTGAATTGATGGAAAGAAGATGAAATCCTGTGTCTTGTAGCCTCTAATGCTCTCCCAAAGGAACGGGCCCCGACAAAACTACCCTTTCCAAGCCGAATTAGGAAAAATACTCTGAGAATTTTGTACACATGCATCGTACCATGCGCCGCCCCATGCGGGGCACTAGTGGGGAAGTTCAGAGAGCGGATTCTGACAGGGAGCAACAAAATTACACTGCCGCCCCGCCCCATGCGGCGCGACAGTATATTTTTTTGCAGAGCAACATTGTTTCTTCGATTTTTGATATCCATACACGGTCCTCGACCCCCGAACGCGATCCCGGTTTACTTTCTTAGACTTTTACTCGGACTTTAAAGCTCCAAATTGTTCGATTAAGCTCCCGATTATCTTCTTAACTCAAAATCACTTCCTGCAAGGCATAAAACACATGACAAGTGCAATATACTAACATTTAAACTCAAAGACAGGTAAAATACAGTAATTAGAGTGCAAACTATGACTAAAATATGAGATTCTAGCCTACCATCAACACTCCACACTTAAGCCATTGCTCGTCCTCGAGCAATCAAACTGCACTTCACATAGAGACGACCTTCTTATCAGACAACTTCCCTAACTCATCATGCCAAAAATATTTAAAGCAGACAAAACACTATGCCGTAACATCCCAGCATCAATAGTCGACTCAAAAGAACTAAGTTTTTCAAACTTGCACACTTACTCTAACACAAAAGCCAAAGACATTACCTTTCCTTCGCAAGTCATGTGCCCTCTCAAAATAATAGAGAGTAATTTCACACACAATAAAGTTCAAGAACAATTAGGAACTCAAAATAGAAAGAATTCACTCACTCTCAGAATTAAAATTTATATTCCACAAAAGATGTACCATAGGCTTGCCCATAGTGCAATACTCTACTAATTTGAGCTCATTTAGTCAAGGATCAAGTAGGACTTTAATTGGTTGTAATATAGGTTGCTGGATGGGTATGATACATTTAGATAAAATGACTACACCTCCCTGAGCACTTTAATACATATACATTAATAATTTAAACCCCACACTTATGTTGAACCAAACCCACACCTTCATAATATAACAACATCAAGTTCCCAATTTTCTTAAGCACAAATAAGATGAGAACTACCACTAGCACGGAATCCATTTTTTTCTTTTCTAAGTTCTGATTTTTTTCTTTTCAAGCAAACTCACTTTTTTCTTTTTTTTTTCTTTCAATTCCCTACAAGTGGCTCTAACAATTTTTTCTCAAATAATGCACATTTCTCCTTTTTCACTAGTTCCACTCAAAAATCCGACCATACCTCAACTTAGATTTTACAAACTCATAACAAATTCAAGTGCTCAAGAGAGGTAAAAGGTTCAAACAGATAGTCAATTTTAAAAAATAGACCAGGCTTGCAGTGTGGTTGCCAAAACAGTAGGATTACAGGCTCAAAGGGGCTAACTAGGATACACAACAATCATGCGGGTCATAAACATAGAATTAGCTCAACAAAGAAATGCCTATATCACTTCCTAGACTGAACAAGACTGCTATTTCGCTTTGCAAACACACGAGGCAAGTTCTAGACATCAACTGACACACAAAAAATATCAACAAACTCTCACACATGCGTTGGCACATAACTCACCCGGGACTGGATCTATCCCGACTCTCTAGTCAAAGCAGACAAGCAATATCAAAATTAAACATTTTACAACACTTATACATGAGTCAAGAACTGAGCCTAAACATTACAACTAAGGCACTCACTACTCTCAATACACAATAAAGTCAGGAAAAACCATCTCCATTTAATACTATAGTACAATACTTCACTATTCCTAACAAAAGAAAAATTAACTACACTCAATTCAAGCAAAACCCTTAGAAAAGAACCGCGGCACAAAGAAAAACCAAGGGAGAATTGTCACACTACCTAAGAAAAACAAAAAAAATTCTTCGACTTTGATCCCTCAAGAAGACAGTCGAGGAAATCCATCTTCGGGAAAAGTAAAAAAAGAATTCTATTAAAAGAAACGAAAACAAACATACATGTACATATTTACATCCCCCACCCCACACTTTAAATTATGGCATGCCCCCATAACACACAAATAAAAAGCAAGAGGTAAAGGAAACTTTCCTGATTTATCTAGTCGGGGTCTGAATCGAAGTCAGGATCTCCTTTACATGCCCAACCTAGTGCACACATCTATGCTAAGAGCTTCTTATCAGTCTTCTTTAGGTACACCCCACACTTGTCGGTTTTACACTCTCCAAGTTGATCCTTTAGGGCCCCCTTTGTTCCTTTCATCGTGAAGATTACCCTTTCTTCTCCCACTCTAAGCATGAGTGCCTTTCCTGAATGTCCAGAAATGCTATGCCAGTAGCCAAGAAGGGTCTTCCTAAAATCATAGGGATTTCCCTATTCTTCTCCATGTTTACCACAATGAAGTCCACATGGAACACAAAATTGTCCACCTGAACTAGTATACCTTTCACTAATCCTTCAGGTATGATTGTGGTCTGATCCGCCAACCGCAGGGACATAGGTATCAACTTGATTTCTCCAATTTCTCCCTCTAATTTCCTGAAAATGGACAAAGGAATAAGATTAATAGAAGCACCTGAATCACACAAAGAATTTTTCAAACTTAGTACTTCCCTAAAGACACTGCATTTATTGTCTCCTTTGGAATTCTTTTAGTATCAGCAGGGAGAGTTCCTAGAACCCACTCAGACAATAGATTAGCTAGTTTCCCCACCTATATTTCCAAGATTCGAATGGCCATGCCCTGTTCTCTGATAGTTGTGCCATGAGTTTCAAGCCTCTCATTTGTTTTAATAATAAAGGTCTTCATCAGATCTTCCATGCTAGACTGATTAGACTGTGGAGGATGATATTGCTACCTCTGCTGATTTTGAAGACCTGGAGCTCCCAGTACCTGGGGTTTGAAGTTATTTTGATGCCATGCGTTTGCACTACCACCTGGTGAACTCCAAGAGAAACCTGGGTGCCTCTGCCCCATAGAGTTAAAATTGTTGCCACCTTGGTAGTTTCCTCTATCAAAGCTCCCCACAATATTTACTACTTCAGCTGAAGCTTGATACTCATGTGTAGAATGTCCCATTCCCCAAAAGTCACATGCTACTTGTGGCTCACTCTGTACCTTGGCCAATGTTAAATTTCTTATCTCTCTGGCCATGGTGTCTAGCTAGGCTTGCACTGATGTGTTAGAGTCTACCTGGTGCACCCCAACTGATTTTCTTCTATGGTTATCACCTGCACGCCATTGATTTGCATCTTCAGATAATTCATTCATAATTGCAACAATCTCCTCGGGAGTGTTTTTCATAAGAGGACCTCCAACTGCGTTATTTAGAGTCTTCCTGCCAGAGGGTGTTAGACCATCCCCAAAATCATAAAGTTTCATCCACAAGTCTACTCCATGATGTTGATATCTTCTCACAATATCCTTAAATCTTTCCCATGCTCCAAACACCGTTTCTGTCTCTTTCTGCTCGATGTTGTGGATCTCTCTTCGAATTTTCCCTGTTTTTGAAGTTGAAATGTTTTTTTCAAAGAACTTCTTTGTTATGTCTTCCCAAGTTTGAATTGACCCATTTGGTAAACTCCACAACCAGTGCTTAGCATCTTCCCCTCAGTGGAAAAGGAAATCTCCTTAAGTAGATAGCATTTTTCGATACTCTGTTGTGTTGGAAGGTATTCATAATCTCATCAAAATCCATCAAATGAGTATTTGGATCTTCATTGGGTTTGCCACAGAAGACACAATTGTTTTGAATGGTCTGAAGTAGCCTTTGATTGATCTCTAAATTATTGGTTGCGATCGGAGGGGGTCGCACACTAGATACTCCTTGGTTGTAGACTGGCCTGGAGTAGTCTCCTAGTAATCGACCAGGTCTGGGCATGTTATTTTCAAATTCAACTTCAACCAGAGGTCGGTTCAGGTTGAATCTTCGTCCTCCATTCCCGTCAATCGTTTCATCAGCTCTGAGAGCTACTTCAGTAGCTGCCCGTGTGGCTGCTTCCTCTACAGCCAAATCAAATTTCTCCTCACCGTTCTTATCCATTTTCTCTTGGGTTGAGGATTTCCCCAAGAATTTCTCAGTGAGTTCGTTCTCTTTTCTCAGTTTTCGCAGGTGTTTTTCCAACTTTGGTTTGTAGGGTAGAACTTCTTTTGAACAAGATCGAGTCATATGCCAACGAACTTAACCTGTTGCCTGCACACGGAAGAGAAAACCATGAAGAATAAAATAAAATTAATTCCTAAATTAGCACCAAAAAATTATTTTGAACACTATTGATTACCATTCCCCGGCAATGGTGCCAAAATTTGATGAGCGCAAAACACAACATAAAATTGATGCTCGCTAGCCAAAGATAGTATAGTATGATTATCATCTTTATAGGGATTGAATTTAAACAATGCTCTAGTAATTCCTGGGTTAACTACTATTCAAGAGGATCAAAACTTGATTTGGAATGGTTATGAACTACGATTAACTACTAAAGTAAAGCAATTGACGATTGAATGCAACAAACTAGAGATTAGCAAAGTCGGTTTCTTATCAATGTGAGAAATAAGGGTCATAAAAGGATAGGTGCAAGATAGCTATTTGGGATCCAACTCTAGTTTAATTCACTCTAATGTTCTAATAATTCTCACGAATTCACTCAATGATTAGTTCAAACGTGTAGCCAAGACTCCTCTCTCGATTAAATCTTAACTCTATGAGGTGAACTAATATAAGCACTGTGAAAATATGCAAGCATGCGTTAATGGATTAGTCTTTAGGAAAATGTCTCTCGAATATTCTCCTAACTTGATTTAATCAACAATTCAACAAGCTCTTTCGATTACTTAAGAGAATCACTGAATTAAACCAAACAAAATAATGTAAAGATAATTACCAAAATATTCGTCTTTCGATTAAATAAATCGGTGAATAAAGTTGCAACAATTCAAAGATCCATAAAGGAATTCAAGCAAGAACTAGAGGTAAAATCCACAAATATTTATCAAAATACCATATCCGTCAAACCCTAAGGGAAACTACTCCATAATCATGGAAGAAGTTATCACAAATATAATTAAAGAGTAAGAAAGCATCAATTGTGAGGCCCCGTAAAAATTTTCCTAAAAACCCGGATTCCATGATGCCAAAGTTTGGATTGAACAGTGCGCTGGGGAGTTGAAGGAATATGTTGGGCAAAAGTAAGCATTTCTGAGGCCATTCTACGGCCGCAGAACCACTCTACAGACCGCAGACTAGTCGCAGAGTGGGACAGTTTTCTGAGGCATTTTTAATGTCAATTTCGCGGTCATTATGAGACCGCATTACCATTTCGCAGGCCGCACTCTTGTCGCATATCCCTCCTTGGGATTTTTTGGAGGGAGGTTCTGCGGTACACTATGCGACCGTAAAACCATTCTACGGTGCATTATGCGGTTGCAGAACAGGTCTGCGGGCTGCATAACGACCGCAGACCCGGTAAATTTATTTCCAATTTTGGCACCCCAATTTCGCGGTCATTTCGCGAACCGCATAACTATTATTCGATCGCAGAACCTGTTCCGGAGCTTCATTTTTGGGGTTTTTAAACTCGACCCTATTCTGTTAAAACACCTACCTCTGACCATTTTGAACATATATTCTGATATTCTTAGAGTGAGAGAGAGGGTCCTAGAGGGAGAAAGTGATCTTCATCAAATTGCTCTTCAATTCTCACTTAAAACCTTGAAGATTATCAAGAGAGGCACCTAGGTCTTCTTCCTAAGAGGTAAGATTCTATCGCCCAAACTCTTAATTTCAAAATGTAACTAGAATTGGTCATTAATAAGGTAATTCATGGGGATGAGAGTGCTTACCTTGCATGCATGTGTTCCTAAGGTATGTGGGGAGGTTATGAGTTAAAGATAAAAAAGAATGGAGTGTGGGTTGGTGGAGTCTTTCATAAAAAGGGCCATGAAACCTTAATACACACATAGTGTTTGATAAAATACTCAAGTGAGCTAGAATTATGATCGTTTTCCTAATTTTGGGTTCAATTTTGCTATATTGCTAAAATAGATTGAAGTTGCTAATATTCCGTAACATATTAGAGTTTTAAAAGGCTCAATTGAGGTATTTTGGCTAAACCCCCTCTTCTTAGAATTGAATCTCACAGTATTCATGAAATCGACGTAAGTCCCAAATTGAACGTCCTAGAAATTGCTATCCCGAATGTGTTTGCTTTGAAAATATATGTGTAATATGTATTCCCATGCTTTCATCGTGTTATCTCGTCATCTAAGAAAATGTTCAAAACTTAGAATATGTGCTAAAAATGCCTAGACTTCAAGTCAAATTCGATTAAAGACTGCTATGTCAAATTGTGTGAAAAGCCTCTATGTGTCTTGGATTTTAATTGCTCCCATGTGAAATCATAAGCGTTGAACGAAAAAACTTGTTGTTATTGATGATAGAAATAATGTTGGAATGTGGAAAAGAACTTGAATCATGAAATACGGCCAAGCTCCCAAAATAACTTTATAATTGGGGCCACTCGTACCATTATATTAGAAAGAGGGGAAAGAAATATGAATTGAGATGATTAATTGAAAAGGGGTGATGTCTCAAATGATATGGCCTAGCCGATCGGGCTGAGATCGGACTCCATGTAAGAACACGGCGGTATTGTGTATGAAATTGTGAATATGGTTAATGTCTCAAATGAGATGGCCTAGCCGATCGGGCCAAGATCGGACTCCGTGTAAGAACACGGTGGTATTGTGGATGAAAATGTGAAAATGGTTGATGTATCAAATGAGATGGCTTAACCGATCGGACCGAGATCGTAATCCATGTAAGAACACGGTGGTATTGTGGATTGTGGCATATTGGCACTACAAACCATTCTACCTGATAATATGGGAAATGACTTAAAAATCTATGTGATCCTTAACTTGATGTTGTAATGTTGTTTAAAGCTCATGTTGCATTCTTGACTGTCTCCCCCTGTATTGTTGTTCATTCTATTGAGATAGTGTTTAGTTACACATACTAGTACTATTCGACAGTACTAACATCCATTTTGCCGGCGACGCTGTATCTTTAAATGCATGCAGGTGGTTACATAGTAGACAGTGTTGATCACAGATAGTGCTGCATTTTCTTCCCAGCGGACTTCGGGAGCCCCATTTCATTCCGGGGTCATGTATTGTACCTTTTATTTAGATTGTGGTCACATTTTGAGGTATAGCCGGAGCTTTATTGCCAGCACCATCTTTACTTTCTTTTGTATCTTTAGAGGCTCCGTAGACACTATGTGGGTTGTATATAGGTGCTAGAAAGGTCAAACGAATTATGTTATATTTTGGATTTTTGTTCCACTAAATCACAAAATATATGTATTTGAAACTTAACATGGAAGTAGCAAAATGAAATGGTTTAGTAATGCCTATACATATGGTTCTCCTACTGTTTAGCTATTAAAAGCATACCTTCTCTTAT
This sequence comes from Nicotiana tabacum, assembly GCF_000715075.1. NCBI lineage: Eukaryota > Viridiplantae > Streptophyta > Magnoliopsida > Solanales > Solanaceae > Nicotiana > Nicotiana tabacum. The sequence goes on along the minus strand of NC_134083.1, from coordinate 41,614,780 downwards.
CGTGGGTGATCTGGGTAGAAAGTATTTAACAAGCTTTCTCGGTCGGGTTCACTCGTTTGAGCGCCGGTCGCGCTTCTTGAGGTTGGGGCGTGACAAACTTGGTATCAGAGCCTAAGGTTTTAAATTGTCCTAGGATGTCTCGGAGCCGTGTCTGGTAGAGTACTTCTTATCGGTGTGTTGTTGACCACATCTATAAGTTGGAGGCTACTTGGACATTTAGGAACAATACCCTTCCTTGATATTCTGGATCGTGCGATGACTCTAAATGTGCAACTGTTCCTCCTCTAACTCGTGCATTCCTTTAACTTTCAGTATATGGCACCTAAGAAGAGAGAAAGAACTGGCCAAGGAGCCAACGCTGCCTTAGGAGTGGCAGTTGATCATTTATTTGATGATGCAGGTGAACACCTGAAGGGTGAGGATAATCCCCCGACTGCTACACTACCTGATTCCACTATACCGGACCAGGCCACACCAGTTCCTACACCTACTGAGGGTGTGACGTTTCCTCCACCTGATATTGCGATTCCATCTCCAGCCCCAGCTTCCGGCTTTGGTATTTCTGATGGGGATCTTAGGGGAGCTATTTAGATGATGACTCAGATAGTGGCTTCTCAGGCCCAAAGGTCGAATGTTGCACCCACATCTTCTAGCCCATAAGGGGATTCTACTAGTTCTAGGGTGAACAGGTTTTTACAATTGGATCCTACATTGTTCATGGGTGCTAATCTCGAGGAGAACCCACAGGACTTCATTGATGAGATGCATAAGACTCTCCGGGTTATGCGCACTACTGAGACGGATGGAGTAGAGTTGGCCACCTACCGCCTGAAAGGGGTGGCCTATTCTTGGTTTGAGCTGTGGGAGGACTCTCGGGAGGAGGGGAACCCTCTAGCGAGATAGAGTGAGTTTGTTGATGCCTTTATAGACTATTTCTTGCCTGTCGAGACTAGGGCATCCCATGCCGCAGAGTTTGAGAATCTTAAGCAAGGGAGTAGGAGTGTGTGGGAGTATCACATGGAGTTCGCGCGCCTCTCAAAATATGCTATTCACATGTTGCCTTCTATGGCGGCTAGAGTGCGCCGGTTTGTGTAGGGCCTTAGCCCCTTGGTTATCAATGAGGCCGCTACAGCTGCCTTAAATTCAGATATGAACTATGGGAAAATGGTAGCATTTGCTCAAGTAACAGAGGACCGCAAGTTGAAGAACCGAAGGGAGCGAGAGGGTACCAGCAAGGCCCAGTCCACAAGAAACTTTGGGGAGTCATTTGGTGGGGGAAGATCAACTTTCAGGGGAGGATCATCAGGGCCATCCTAGTCTTATGCTCAGTCTTCAGCCAGTGCACCGCCAGCGGGGCACATTCAGTAGCAGGGGAGTCGCTTCAGGCCCAATCAGGGCAGTAGGGGACCTCACCATCAAGGTCGATCAGGAGGGAGATTCCCGCAGCAGGGGAGGCTCCCATGCCCTAGGTGTGGGAAGATGCACTCGGGGATCTGCTACATGGACTTACCTATATGTTACGAGTGCGGATTGAGGGGTCATATTCAGAGGGAGTGTCATTCGTCCCGCCAGAATGCGGACAAGGGCACAACACAACCATCCAGTTCTGCAGGTGCTACATCTTCAGTACCCCCTCCAGCTTTAGGCCCTCCGGCACCAGCAGGGCGTGGTGCAACTAGGAGTGGTGCGCAAAGTTCAGGAGGACCCAGATGTTTCTATGCTATGAGTGGTCGCCAGAGTGCAGAGGCTTCTCCAGATGTTGTCACAGGTATACTGACTGTCCAAACTCATGATGTATATGCTCTTATTGATCCCGGTTCCACCTGTCCTATGTTACCCCTATGTTGCTATGGAATTTGGGATAGAACCGGAACAACTTCCTGAGCCGTTCTTTGTATCTACTCCGGTTGGCGAGTCTATTATGCCCGCACGAGTTTATAGGGGTTGTGTTGTCATGGTGCATGGTCGGGACACTGTGATCGATCTCATTGAATAGGGGATGGTCGATTTTGATATAATTATGGGGATTGATTGGCTTTATTCGTGTTTTGCTAAGCTTGACTGCCAAACTAGATCCGTGAGGTTGGAATTTCCAAATGAGCCGGTTACTGAGTGGAAGGGGGATAATGTGGTGCCGAAGGGTAGGTTTATTTCTTACCTTAAGGCCACGAAGATGATTATCAAGGGGTGTATCTATCATTTGGTCTGGGTTACGAATGCCAGTGCTGAGGCGCCTTCACTCGAGTCTGTGCCAGTTGTGAATGAATTTCCAGAGGTCTTTCCTGATGAGCTCCCTGGGATTCTGCCAGACGGGGAGATTGATGTGATGCCAGGCACGCAGCCTATATCTATTCCGCCCTACAGGATGGCACCAGCAGAATTGAAGGAACTAAAGGAACAACTGAAGGATTTGTTAGAAAAGGGTTTCATCCGACCGAGTGTGTCACCATGGGGCGCACTGGTCCTCTTTGTGAGGAAGAAAGATGGATAACTGAGGATGTGTATTGACTACCAGTAGCTCAACAAAGTCACAATAAAAAACAAATACCCACTACCAAGAATAGATGATTTGTTTGATCAGTTACGGGGTGCTAGATACTTCTCCAAAATTGATTTATGATCCGGGTACCACCAATTGAAGATTACGGAGCAGGATATTCCGAAAACAACTTTCAGAAACCGGTATGGGCACTTTGAATTTATGGTAATGTCTTTTGGGCTAACAAATGCCTCGGCAGCTTTCATGGACCTTATGAATCGAGTTTTCAAGCCTTTCCTTGACTCCTTTGTGATAGTGTTCATTGACGATATTCTTGTGTATTCATGAGGTCGGGAGGACCATGCCGATCATCTCAGGGCAGTTCTGAAGACTCTTCATCAGCACCAATTGTATGCGAAGTTTTCAATATGTGAATTTTGGCACGAATCTGTCACATTCTTGGGTCATGTTGTCTCTAGATAAGGAATTAAGGTTGATCCTTAAAAGATTTCAACAGTAAAGAATTGGCCTAGACCTATAACGCCAACCGAGATTCGCAGTTTCTTGGGCTTAGCAGGTTATTACAGGAAGTTTGTAGAGGGGTTCTCTACTCTTGCCTCTCCGTTGACTAAATCGACTCAGAAAGAGGTTAAGTTCCAATGGTCCGATGCTTGTGAAAAGAGCTTCCAGGAGTTGAAATCGAGATTGACTACGGCACCGGTGTTGACCCTGCCAGAGGGTACAGAAAGGTATTTGGTATATTGCAATGCTTCAAGGTTCGGGCTTGGGTGTGTATTAATGCAACACGGAAAGGTTATAGCCTATGCTTCTAGGCAACTCAAAAATCATGAAAAGAATTATCCAACTCATGACTTAGAACTCGTGGCATTGGTTTTTGCATTGAAAATTTGGCGTCACTATTTGTATGGGGTCTATATGGAGGTATTCACGGACCACAAGAGTCTTTAATATATTTTCAAACAAAAAGGAGCTGAATCTGAGGTAGAGATGATGGCTTGAGTTACTCGAGGATTACGACATCGGTATTCTATATCACCCGGAAAAAGCCAATGTTGTGTCGGATGCTCTTAGCCGTAAATCTATGTGTAGTTTAGCACACTTGGAGGTATATCAAAGGCCATTGGCCAAGGAAGTCCATTGATTGGCTAGTTTGGGAGTTGATGTTATCAGACTCTAATGAAGGAGGGGTAATTGTGCAAAATAGGGCTGAATCATCGCTTGTTGTGGAAGTCAAAGAGAAGCAATACAACGATCCATTTTTGGTGTAATTGAAGGAGGGGATTCAAAAACATAAAACCATGGCTTTTACTCTTGGCATGGATGATGGTACACTAAGGTACTAAGGGCGGCTATGTGTTCCAAATATAGATGGTCTCCGGGAAAGAATCATGACCGAGGCTCACACTTCTAGTTATTCCGTGCATGCAGGTTCTACAAAGATGTATCACAACCTCAAGGAAATCTATTGGTGGAATGGCATGAAAAGGAATGTGGCGTACTTTGTGGCAAGGTGTCTGAATTGTCAGCAAGTGAAGGCCGAACATCAACGGCCTGGTGGGTTGGCACAGAACATAGAAATTCCAATGTGGAAGTGGGAGATGATTAATATGGAATTTGTTGTAGGATTACTGCGCACTCTGTGCAAGTTTGACTCAATTTGGGTGATCGTGGATCTACTCACAAAATCAGCACACTTCTTGCCTGTTAAATGTACCGACATAGCGAAATAGTATGCTCAGTTGTATATCAAGAAAATAGTCAGGCTACATGGCACTCTAGTTTCTATCATTTCAGATCGAGGGGCTCAGTTCATGGCCAATTGTTGGATGAAATTTCAGCAAGGTTTGGGTACTCAGGTAAATCTTAGTACAACCTTCCATCCACAGACCGACGGGCAAGCAGAGCGGACTATTCCGACGCTTGAGGACATGTTGCATGCTTGTGTTATTGATTTCAAGGGTAGCTGGGATGATCATTTGCCACTCATAGAGTTTGCTTATAACAAAACTTTCATGCAAGTATTCAGATGGAACCATTTGAGGCATTGTATGGTAGGAGATGTAGATCTCCTATTGGGTGGTTCGAGATTGGGGAAGCAGAGTTGATAGGGCCAGACCTCGTGCATCAGGCTATGGAAAAAGTTAAGACCACTAAGGAGCGGTTGGGAACTGCTCAGAGTCGTCAAAAATCCTATTTGGATGTTCGTCGCAGAGACTTAGAGTTCAAATAAGATGACTGGGTATTTCTGAAGGTTTCCCCCATAAAGGGAATAATGCGGTTCGGAAAGAAAGGGAAATTGAGTCCGAGGTATGTCGGACCGTACAAAATCATCTAGATGATCGGTGAGGTGGCATAAAAGCTTGAGCTACCACCCGGGATGTCACTAGTGCACACGGTATTCCATGTGTCTATGTTGAAGAAGGTAGTTGGAGATCCGTCCTCTATTGTGCCGATTAAGAACATTAAGGTTAATGAAGAATTGTCATATGAAGAAATCCCAGTTGCCATTCTTGATAGACAAGTCCAAAGGTTGAGAAATAAAGAAATTGCCTCCGTGAAAGTGTTATGGCGAAACTAGCAGGTGGAAGAGGGCACTTGGGAGGCCGAGGAAGAAATGAAGAAGAAGTATCCTTACTTGTTTGAATAGCTGTGTAATCCTTTCTTTTTATGAACTTGTCGCCTATGAATTTTGTATCACTTATTTAGTTAATGTAAAGGTGTTCCTTTTGATTATATGTTGTTTACATGAGGCCACGGTTGGTATTATTATGAGTTATGTTACATTATTGGATTGTGTACATGTTTTTAGGATGTGATTCCGGGGCTTTCTGACAGGTGGATAAGCCTAGTTACAAAGGAAACTTTGGCGAAATTTTTGGAAATTTAGGGAGTTAGTTAAATTTGGGGTTGCTGGTGTTGGGTATGAAAACTAAGTTGCATAAGGTGCTAATAGTAGACCCTGATCCTCATTCGAGGACGAATGATCTTTAGTGTGGGACCTTTTACCGTCGGCGCTGCATCTTTAAATGGGTAAAAGTGGTTACATAGCAGATAGTGTTGATCATAGATAGTGTTGCATCCTCTTCCCAGCGGACTCGGTGAGCCCCATTTCATTCCGGGGTCATGTATTGTACCTTTTGCTTATATTGTGATCACTTTTTGAGGTATAGCCGGAGCCTTTTTGCCGGTACCATCTTTACTTTCTTTTGTATCTTTAGAGGCTTCATAGACACTATGTGGGTTGTATATGGGTGCTAGGAAAGTCAAACGGATTATGTTGTATTTTAGATTTTTGTTCCACTAAATCACAAAATGTAAGTATTTGAAACTTAACAGGGAAGTAGCAAAATGAAATGGTTTAGTAATGTCTATATATATGGTCCTTCTACTGTTTAGCTAATAAAAACATGTCTTCTCTTATCATGGGTGAGTTGGGTAGAAAGTATCTAATAGGCTTGCTCGGCCGGGTTCACTCGGTTGAGCGCCGGTCGCGCTTCCCGACATTGGGGTGTAACATCAATCTAATGTTTCAATCCAAACTTTCGCATTGAATTGATAGAAAGATGATGAAATCATGTGTCTTGTAGCCTCCAATGCTCTCCCAAAGCTTCCAAGGTCAAAAGTCCCTCCAAAAATATCTTTTGGTTTATTTATACCATGTAGGAATGGGCCCGGGTGAAACTACCCTTTCTAAGACGAAATAGGAAAAATACTCTAAGAACTTTGTACCAGCGTGCTGCACCATGCGCCGCCCCATGTGGGGCGCTAGTGGGGAAGTTCAGTGAGCGGATTCTGATAGGCAAGAGCAAAATTACACCGCCACGCCGCCTCATGCTCCACCCCATGCGGCGTGGCAATACATTATTTACAGCGTATCATTATTTCTTCGCTTTTGGATATCCAGACGCGATCCTCGACCCCCGAAAGCGATCCCAATTTACTTTCTTGGACTTTTACTCATACTTCAAAGCTCCAAATTGTTCGATTAAGCTCATGATTATCTTTTTAACTCAAAATCACTTCCTGCAATGCATAAAACACATAATAAGTGCAATACACTAACATTTATGCTCAAACACATGTAAAATACAGTAATTAGAGTGCAAACTATGACTAAAATACGAGATTCTAGCCTACCATCATCCTCCTCATCAACTAATCTACTTTTCACCAGTCTTCTTCTCTTCTTTTTCTCCTTATTCTCCTTTAAAGCATTGTCAAGGGCAACCTTTTTCTGCTACCTAGTGGTGGGTCTTTTTAAGAACAGACTTTTGAGAAGCTGTCCCACCACTCATAGCGGCGATGAAACGAGATACAGACACATTGTCATAGTCCTCCTCACTTCCATCTCCTTCTTCTGACACCGACTTCATTTCAGGATACACAAAGTCTAAAGGGGTTGCATCAAGGTGAGGGGAAGGAGGAGGGTCAGTATTGCCCAAGGGATGTTTGGTAGAGCATGAAGTTTCATCCCAAGTAGGAGCAGAGAACTCTTCTTGGGCAGAGGGACCAGGTCCCTCTGTTGGCTCCTTTGTAGTACTGACTGGTGCCATGTCACCTTGAGGCACCAAGTTTACATTCCCTCATTCTTCCCCCTGAACCCAACACTCACACAACCAGATACAGAATCCCCAACCGGAATCCCTTCAGCAGCAATAGACAACATATTTTCAATAGCTTCTTTCTCTCCCATATTTCCCAATAATGCAAAATCAGTAAGAGCAAGTGGAGCATTACCTGATGAAGATAGAACATTCAGATCAAAACTTTGAACAGTGGAGATGTCAGATACACCAGATGCTGATGCATCTCCACCCAGACCAGTGACAGTCACTTGGTCCACGCTTTGTTCCTCAACCCGCTGACTCAAAACCTCTATACCTTTTTCTCCTTCCACCTGTCCTTCTACTTCCATTTTTTCTGTTGTAGCAGAAGGGGAGATCGAAGCAACAAACTTCTTAGGAGTTTAATTTTTCCGGCTACGATGGGAACCAGAACTCGATGGAGTGGGGAAGACAGTGGATGGTGGTTGGTTAAAAATGGGGGTTTTAGTAGGTGAAAGTTGGGGCTCCAATCCTGAAGGTTGTGCTTCATGGGACGAACACACAACAGAGATTTCATAGGTGGCCTTTGGAGACTCAGAATAATGTGAAGACATGGTGAATTTTGAGAGTGAAGACACATAAGAGAGGGTTTTCAGAGAGAAAAGGAGATTTTGATGGCTTTGTTATAGACAGTTATGAGGGAGACTTGTCTTTTGGGGTTATTTAGAGGGAAATGAGTGATCGGTTACAAATGGACGTGATGGAATGGGTAGACGAGATGATTTTTAACGGGTGTGACGTTTGGGTTTAAAAGATATGGGAAAGGGTGGAAACAATTAATGACGTGGCACACTAGCAGTTTAAAATGCGTATGAGTGTAAGAGGAACTACTAACCTGAGTCATGGGAACCATGTTCCCTGACTAATTTTGCAAATATGAGCATCATCCTTCTAACAAATTGCAATGTCATTAGCTGCTTGATTGTCCTGTAATTGCCATGCGTGTTTGCCTGTAACGGTATAGAAATGAGTTAGAAGTTGTCAGAAAATACTTTTTAGCAATTCACCTTACCATTCTTCCATAGCCAGTCATCAAAGGACCAGGTTCTCAATTTAATTTGATCAATCCCAGCTCCAGTTGATTCTTTTCAAAATGCTCTCTGCTCAGTGCTTTGGTGAAGATATCGGCTACCTGGTCCTCTATTTTGCAGAACTTCATATAGATAAGACCCTTTTCAACATTGTCCCTCAGGAAATGGTGTCGCACATCAATATGTTTTGTCCTCTTATGCTGAACCGGGTTCTTTGCCATATTGAGGGCACTTGTGTTGTCACACAGCAGTGGCACACAGTCAGAGAATATCAAATTCTTCTAATTATTGCTTGATCCATAGTAGTTGAGCACAACATGAGCCAGATGTTACATATTCAGCTTCTGTAGTGGAGAGGGCCACAAAATTTTATTTCTTTGTACCCCATGAAATCAAGCATGATCCCATAAAATTTGCCATGCCAGATGTGCTTTTCCTATTCACCAGATAACCAGCATAATCCGCATCAGTATACCCAATTAAGTCAAAATTTTCTCTTGGGGGATAATAGAGGACAAGGTCCTGCGTTCCTTTGAGATATCTCAGAATTCTTTTAGTAGCTTTCAAGTGAGATTCCTTAGGACTTGATTGGAATCTAGCACACAACCCAACATTAAACACAATGACAGGTCTGCTGGCTGTTAGGTACACAAAAGAACCAATGATATCGGGATACATGGTTTCATTTACAGAGGAACCAGGTTCGTCCATGTCTAGACGAGTGGTAGTAGCAATGGGCGTATTAGTATTCTTTGAACTTTCCATATCAAACCTCTTCAGAATCTCCTTAATGTACTTATGTTGAGTTATCATCGTTCCCTTAGAGGTTTGCTTAACTTGCAGTCCTAGGAAAAAATTCAGTTCCCCCATCATACTCTTCTCAAACTCGCTTCCCATAAGCTTGGCAAACTCCTCACACAAAAAATCATTTGTTGCACCAAAGATGATGTCATCAACATACACTTGCAGAATTAGCAGGTTCCTCCCTATTTTCTTCAGAAAAAAAGTGTTGTCAATTTTTTCTCTAGTGAAACCATTCTCCAGAAGGAACCTGGACAACCTTTCATACCATGCACGAGGGGCCTGCTTTAATCCATATAAGGCATTGTCAAGCTTGAAGACATATTCAGGATGCTCATGGCATTCAAAACCAGGTGGTTATTTGACAAAAACTTCTTCCTTCAAATATCCATTCATAAATGCACTCTTAACATCCATTTGGAACAATTTGAATGCCATATGAGATGCAAAAGCAATCAGAATTCTGATGGATTCCATTCTTGCAACAGGAGCAAAAGTTTCATCATAATCAATTCCTTCCTCTTGATTATAGCCTTGAACCACCAGCCTAGCTTTATTTCTTGTTGTATTTCCAAACTCGTCAAGCTTGTTTCTGAACACCCACCTAGTTCCAATAACTGTTCTATCTGATGGCCGAGGAACCAGGCACTGTTCCTCTCAAATTGATGGAGCTCTTCTTGCATAGATGCAATCCAGTCAGTATCTTTCAGTGCATCCTTGATATTTTTCGGCTCAATTTGAGACAGTAAAGCCGAGAAAGCAAACATGGTTCTTGTCTTTGATCTAGTCTGAATTCCTGAATCTATAGGAGTAATTACATTGTGGAGAGAATGTGAACTTTTGTGCTTCCAGTTAGACACATGAGTCTCAGTGTGTGAGGGACCAGGTTCCGCTATGTGAGACCCATCATTGGCATCCATGGAAGTGTGAGTACCACTTCTCTGCTCTGTATTAGGGGTGCCTAGCACATCATCAACAACTCTATTTTCAACTTTAGTTGCTATGATGGAGGGACCAAGTTCCTCCGAATCAGTTGGAGGTTCTGCTGCATCTTCTTTACTAGACTCCTTGACCTGACTCATCAGATCTGCCTTCCCATTTTCCATATCAATGATCTCTCCAGGGACCTTTGAATAAACTCTATATTGATCATTATTATCATGTGAATCCTTCCCACTTGAGGGGTGTGATTCATCAAAGATTACATATACGCTTTCCTGTACACATTGAGTCCTTTTGTTGTAGACCTTGTATGCTTTACTTTGTGAAGAATAGCCACGAAAAATTCCTTCATCAATTTTAGCATTAAATTTTTCCAAAGCTTCCTTACCATTATTGAGAACAAAATATTTGCAACTAAATGCTCTTAGGTAAGTCAGCTTTGGTTTTCTCCCATTTACCAATTCATATGGGGTCTTGTTTAGGAGGGACCTGATCATGCACCTATTTATCAGATAGCAGGCAGTGTTCACTACCTCACCCTAAAAGCTCTTTGGTATGCCACTGTCAATTACTATATCTTCAAGAGTCCTAATTTTCCTCTCCACAACACGATTTTTTTGGGGTGTTTTGGGAGTCAAAAAATTATGACTTATACCATTTTCAGCATAGAATTCATCAAATTTTGCATTGTCAAACTCGGTACCATGATCAGATCTTATGCTCACAACATTATGGCTCATTTTCACTTGAATCTGCTTCACAAATGCAGCAAAGACTGGAAAGGTTTCATCCTTGATTATGAAGAACAAGGTTCATGTGAATCTAGAATAGTCATCAACCATACCGAAGATATACTTCTTTCCTCCTCTGCTGGGCATCCTTATAGGTCTACACAGATGTATATAGAGAAGATCCAGTGGCCTTGACGTGCTTACTTCCTTCTTTGGCTTGAATGAGGACCTGGCTTGCTTCTCTTTCACACATGCATCACATACCTTGTAATCTTTAAACTTTGACTTCGGCAGCCCACGAATCAAGTCCTTTTTGATTATCTTGTTCAACAGAGAGAAGCTTGCATGTCCCAATCTTCTGTGCCACAGTTCAGCATCAACACCAACAACACTCAAACATATAAGATCGCCACTGTTCAGAGACTCAAAGTCTGCAACATAGATGTTTTTAAATCTTTTTGCCACCAGTTACAAGATTGGTGATAGCGCAAGATTTTGATAAGAACTCCACTTTGTTTCATTTGTCGCGGATTTGAGAGACACTCAGAAAGTTGTATTTCAAGGCATTCACATAATACGCATTTTCAATAGAATAAGTGAGTATCTTCCCAACTTTTCCAATTCCCAGAATGTATCCCTTTTTGCCATTTCCAAAGGACACACTCCCACCCTGCAGGGATTTGAGTGAAAGGAAATCATCAGTACTTTCAGTCATATGTTTAGAGCATCCACTATCCATGTACCATCTTTGGCTGCTTTCTTTCACTGCTGTCTGCACAAAAAAATCAGAGATTAAACTTAGGAACCCAAACAAGTTTGGATCCCTTATAATTAGGAAAGGGACAAGTTAAACTTCTTTTTGTCCAGGCAGGCATCACATAATTCTCTTTAAGAGAACCAGGTTCCTTAACAGTAGATACTTTTTCAACAAAAATTTTATTTTTCTTTTGGGACTGAAACCTTGATCTACAAGAATCTTTGAAATGATCAGTATTACCACAATGGGTGCAGAGCCAATTATCAGGCACAATAACATACTTTCTATGTGGGTTGTAGGGAGCCTTTTCCTTTTGGAACCTGATTCCATGCTTGTTCCCCCTATTACTTTTCTACATGGAAGTGATTGTGTCATAAGACCAGGTCCACTTTAGAGATTTATCTAGGCCATTTTTAACTCTGCTTAGATCTTTCTAAAGTTGTCTACTTCTTTCAAGTTCAGCATAAAGACTCAATTTTGCCTTTTTGAGTTCATTTTACAGCTTAAGGTGTGCCTCACTCGCCACTTCCTTTCCTTTTGAAGAGTTAATACAATTTTCCATTGAAGTTTTTACAGAATTATTTTCCCTTTTTAACTCCTCTACTAACTCCTTTAGATCCACGACTACTACCAGCAAGTCATCTCTCTCATGTTCTATATCTCCAATTCTCTTAGTTAGAACATATTTTTCTTTCTTTAACTCCTCCATTGTTTCTTTCAAATCAAGAACCACGACCAGTAAATCATCTCTCTCATGTTCTATTTCTCCTATTTCCTCAGTTAAAGCATTTTTATCATTAATGAGATTGTGATAAGCATCAATTAAGACATTAGTTAAAGATAACAACTTCTTTTGAGAATAAGACTTCAAATTTATTTGAACATCTAGAAAGTTTACCTCATTGTCATCATCATCATCATCTTCATCCTCATCAGATTTTGCCATCAAGGCAAATGTGGAGTCATATTCTGCTGCTTCGCTTTCAGCGGCCATCATGGACGTGTCACCTTGTTCATCATCATCCTCAGATTCACTAGAGGAATCTCCCCATGCAGCAAGAGCTTTTTTGAGAACATTATCAGCAGCATCTCTTCTCTTGAATTTCCTGTCGGGGACCAAGTTCCTCTTAGCCGTCTTATTTGTGTTGTGATTCTAATGGTCCTGCTTGTGGAGAGGACAATCTTTGATGAAATGTCATGGCTTCCCGCATTTGTGACAACAATCATAGCCTTTTGTGTTTCTGGTAGAGCTGCCTTTCTTAGGAATGCCTCTATTTCTGCGAACTATTTTATGAAATCTCCGTGTAAGATTGGCCACGTCAGCATCATCACCACTTGAGTCACTGTTGTCTGCCTTGAGAACCAGGTTCTTCTCTTTTTTGGGTTCTCTTATTTCATGATCTTACTTCTTCTTCATTTTGTAAGTCTTCAGATTTCCAATGAGTTCATCAATCGTCAGCTTTTGCAGATATTTTTTTTCCATGATAGCATTGACTTTGCTCTCGTAGGAACCAGGTAATACAGTGAGTATTTTTCTAACTAGTTTGTTCCTTGGGATAATCTCTCCTAGAGAATGAAGCTCATTGATGATGGAAGTAAAGCGAGTATGCATGTCCTGAATGAACTCATCCTCCTTCATCTTGAAGAGTTCATACTCAGTAGTGAGCATGTCGATTTCTGAGTGCTTGACTTGAGTGGTACCTTCATGTGCAGTTTGGAGAGCCTCCCAGATCTCCTTTGCAGATTGACAAGCAGAGATTCGGTTGTACTCGTCTGGTCCAATACCACAGATGAATATCTTCTTTGCTCGAAAGTTTTTCTCAATGGCTTTACGATCGGCATCATTATACTCCTTCCTTGTCTTACGGACTGTGACTGTTGTCTGGGCAATAGTCTTCATAGGGACGAATGGTCCATCACAGATGACATCCCAAAGCTCTGAATCTTCAGTGATGATAAAATCATGCATTCTTGTCTTCCACCAGCCATAGTATTGTCCATTGAATCTCGGTGGTCTATAAATTGATTGACCTTCTTCAAAATTTGGTGGAACAGCCATGTAAATCATTTCTAGGTGTTAGCCTTATAGAAAGAACCTGCTTTGATACCAATTGATGTAAACTAAGAGTCTACCAAACTGTATATAGAAACTTGTTCTCTATTAGTTCCCACAAAACACACACCGGTAAGTAAATAACACAACAATATTTATGTGAAAAACTCCCAGCTCACGGGATTAAAAATCACGATCTACACTCGTAGGATTTTAACTTCACTAAACCGAGCAACTTAAGATTACAACCTATTGTAACCTAGGAATTAAACTCTTAATCCCTCACATGCTTACAATAACTATATTGCAAGCCTCTTTGTAATAACTCTATTACAAAGCTAACCACTTTGGCTAACTCTAGTCAAACACAAACACAAGTTTTATGGTTTATAAAAGTGTCCTACGGGATGCTTCTTAATAAGCTGAGTAGGAGTTACAAGTGAATACCATAAACAAAGACACAAAAATACTAAGGACACACGATGTATTCAATGTTGGAATCCGGTCCTTCGTTATATTGCTGTTTTGTTTTTCAATGCCTTGGAGTAAATGAAGGCGGCTGCACACTTGAGAGTAAAATGTGTTTTAGGGTTTGCAAGTGTGTATAATTCCTTGCCACATGTTGGTAATATATAAGTGAGGTCATTAAAGATGATGCAGGGGAGTATCCGGTACACATCATGCTTTAATAGTGATGTTGCACAGTTGCATGTGCGGTGCAACAACTTTTATCATTCCTGAAGATCCACCTGAGGTTCTACAACAGGTGTTGTTGCTTGATCTCTAGACTGAGCTCTACCTCTGCCTCGGCCTCTGCCTCGGCCTCTAGCGCGACCTCGGCCTCGACCTCTGCCCCTGGTCATAGTTGCCACTGGGGACTCCAGTCCCTGTCCGTCGGTAGATGTATTACGTGTTCTCATCATCTACGAGAGAATAAGAATAGAATGGTTCAATCATCGATGATAAAATAAAATCGCACGACAGAATACGAAAGAAGTGATATTGTTCCTAAACTTTATAGCCTCTGAAAGATAAGTACAGATGTCTCCGTACCGATCCTTCAGACTCTATTAAGCTTGCTCGTGACTCGTGAGACCTAAGTAACCTAATGCTCTGATACCAACTTGTCATGACCCGAAATTCCCACCATCGGGACCGAGATGGCGCCTAACATTTTACTTGCTAGGCAAGCCAATATTAGAATAATTTAAACCATTTTAATAATTCATTTTAATTAATTAGTAAAGAAACCAAACAACTGGAGAAAACTATCTGAATTAAAGTGAACAAACCAAAATAAATATGATGTCTAAATACCATCCCAGAACTGGAGTCACAAGTGCACGAGCTTCTAGAATAATACAAACAAGGGTCTGAATAAAATAAAGCTGTCTGAAAGAAAGCACACAGCTAAGATAAAGTAGAAGGGGACTTCAGAGCTACGAACGCCGTGCAGCTATACCTTAAGTCTCCACTGATAGCTGAATCCGAGCAAAATCTACAGTATGCCGTTGGGACCAACTCCGGAATCTGCATAAGAAGTGCAGAGTATAGTATGAGCACAACCGACCCTATGTACTCTATAAGTGCCGAGCCTAACCTCGACGAAGTAGTGACGAGGCTATGTCAGGTCGCTTACATTAACCTGTACGCGATAATAATAAGAAT
The DNA here is from genome assembly GCF_000715075.1 of Nicotiana tabacum. Lineage (NCBI taxonomy): Eukaryota > Viridiplantae > Streptophyta > Magnoliopsida > Solanales > Solanaceae > Nicotiana > Nicotiana tabacum. The sequence goes on along the minus strand of NC_134083.1, from coordinate 41,599,693 downwards.
AACAAGAATAAAGGTAAGACATGTATATCATGTCAATAATCGAAATCATTTCAGCAGTCACAATCAATTATTTCTTTTCTCATTTTCGTTGCGGCGTGCAACCCGTTCCAATAATATAATTCTTCAATAAATTTTTATTGCGGCGTGCAACCCGCTCTAACAATACAAACTTAAAATATAATCCGTTATGGCGTGCAACCCCGATCCCCCAATATATTCCTTTTGCTAATTAAAGTCTCTGTATACATCCATTGTAGTATACCAATTTTACAAGGCACGGATGTGTTAGTTAAATTTAAGGGGTCATTTGGTAGGATGTATTAGATAAAATAATGTATGCATTAGCTTTGTGTATTAATAATACCTTGTTTGGTACACTTTTTGAACATATGCATTAGTTATGCAAGCATTAGTTATACACTTTATTTGGTATTATCTTATGCATAACTATGCATAGAAAATCATAGTATTATGGATGCAATTGGTTTTAATGCATGCATTAGATTAGTTAAAGACAAAAGTGTCCTTCACAATTTATGCTTGATTAGGATATGTTATTATATTAATACAAGTTTAAAATAATCCAAATAGTGAGAAATAAAATTATATCCCTACTAAATAAATAAATACTTAGCATATTTTCTTTTTTATAAATAAATATTTAGTTCTATACTACAATATAGGTAGACAAATCAAATAATTTTTTTAAAAACTTTTTCATATAAAAATATTTCCCGACATATGTTTCTTTTAAAAAGATAGAGTGATGGACCGGTTTTGAGGGCATTTTTGTAAACAAACAATTCTTTTAGAAATTATACAATACTTTAATACATCAAATCAAACAATGGATAAGAAATATGTCAGCAAAATTAATGTCAACATAACTAATGCAAGCATAACTAATACCAACATTACTAATACACTATATTCAGCACTATCTCATGCACCCTACCAAACGACCCTTAAGTGTATTGATTTAAATAAAGTTTATGCACTCCCCTTTCCTCCTATGTTTTTTCTTCCTTGCCTATCCTTCCCTAATAAGCCGTCAATAACACTTTGACCCTATCCGGTAAAAACTTACCATGAAGTGTTTAAATATATATATATATATATATATATATATATATATATATATATATATATATATATATATATATATATATATATTATGTATTTATTATGTTGGTATTTTGTTTAAATATGGGTAAGTATTTGGCAATCTTCTCTGCATTCTCCACATGTTTCCCACTGACAATTTTGTTTTTGGTCATACTGACAAATTTCCACACTGTATGCAGGATTTAATTTTTAAATAGAAACCTCAAACGCATATTTGATGCTAAATTGAATATACAAAACAAGCGTGCGGGCTTTTGTAACGTGTCAATTGGTTGTCAACATGGTAATTACTTCTTAATTTACTAATTAAGAAAAGTGTCAAAATTGTACTGTTAATAGAAGATTATGATGACCACGTAAGCGCCGGAGTAAATAGAAATAGAGATATTTTTGGCCTCTGAAAGCTTCTAAAGGCCGTTTAATGTTTTATTGCCATTTGCCAAGTCTCGACCTTGTGTGTCATTGACGTGGTGGTTTGTCCATATCTCTGTAAAGCGTAGGGTAGAAAAATGGATATTACCAATCCAATTCGATATTATCAACAGTAATTGTCTCGTTAAACCTTAGAAACCTGATTGACTTAATCAAGTCTGACCTGAATTTACCACGGAGGTGAAAAAGACAATTATGAGTAGATTTTTCTCCGGCTATAAAGTTGGTGTCGTTTGATTAGATTTGATAGGGTAATTGGCACTTAAAGCAAATATCTGCCTCCCAATTCTTGATACCCTTACATGTGGCACATTCATTCCCTCATAGATTATTTTATTAATTAATCATATATATTTATTTTCCTCAAATTTCTATCAAGACTCAAGCACCGGCGGTTCTAAGTTTTCCGCTATTATTGGAGAAGAGAATATCTTCTTTGTGTCTACAATTGACCAAATTGTCCTTGTGATCCGGTGCAATGATACATGACACTGAATTGGTACGTCTACCACTACCTTTAGCATATCCACTTTCGTTGGTTCATTAACACTTGCAAAAATATCAGTCGATCCAAATTTTGATCATGAAAATATTGTATGATGTTGGAGTTTGTAACTTGACTGCAAAACAATAGAACAAAAGTAGTAGTCAATTGTCGTACCATATATGTTGACATTGCATGTTCGCTTTGTTTAATGTTTACTCAATTATATTGGGGAATTGTTGTTATAGAGGAAGAAGAGGACAAGAAGACAAAATGGGGAGCATAGCTAGTATTTACAGGTAAGCGAAGCCATGGCTTGTTTGGAGCACATATATGCACAGAAAATGCACGAGCGTGGGGTCATACGATAAAGAACCTTGCATAAACAAGCAGCCACGTAGCAAATTCAATACATGTCGTAGCCTCCAGCTCCTTATACGACACTTCTCTAAAGAGCAAACTTTTCAGATATTTTATAAATTATAATGAACCTTGGATTGATCATTCCTTTCTTCTTTCATTCTATCCACTTACCGTTCAAATTGGTTACTAGCAGCCCTTTCATCAGATATTTCATTCCATCAATCATTCACCAGTCTATTTAGGTCTGTTAATTGTGATATAGATAGCAGGGGAGATAGAGGCGCGTCGAGTCAGAATTTAAAGTATTTGCTTTCAAGCTCATTATTCCCTTTAATTGTTGAATTCGCAATAAAATATTTATACATAATTAATGTACTTTTTATTATTAAAAGCGTACATGAGTGGAGAGTTTACTAAGTGATGTAGTGTCTTTATAGCTTGCTAAAGTTATGGTCTATATACAGTTATGCTCACTACATTGGAGAAATGGATCCAAGTGGCAGTAGTTGGAATTTCTCAATCCCAACTTGCTGTGAATGCCGTCCATCCAAGTGTAAATTGGCCGCCTATAATCAGACGCCCCTATCAATTCAGCGGCGGACCCAATATTTTATGCAAGCGGGTTCAATCTTAGAAGTATATAAATTTAGTGGTAAAATAATAATTATCAAATGGGTTCAAATAAAATATTTATGCAAAATTTATACAGCTTTAATTCTAATTTATATATATACACAGTATTATTTTTTTATAAAACGGGTTCAGTTGAACCCGCTAGCCACCACTTGGGTCCGCCAATGCCTATCATGGACGTATTGATTAACTCTTAGAAAGCAGCAGCACACAATCCTTTCTGATACTTGCTCTTTAGTTCCTTTGCTGCTGAAATATCTTTATTAGTTTTCCTGCTCTGGTAGAAATCATCTACATGATTTAATAACCTTATCACACCTTGAATTGGATAACGTCGTTATCAGCTTAAATTATTAAATATCAGCTTTAAATAACGTCGTTAGCCCTCTTTATCAGCAAGGTCAATATATATAGCCATCTACATGATAAGCTATATATAGAGAGAGATTTGCTAACGAAGCCTATATATTTAAATAATAGTAACAAGAAATAGTAACAAGTTTTGGCTGGAATCAACACTATATACTTGCAATTTGAAATTGTTTTAAGGAAATATTTTGTTGAACGGGTCATAATACATCGTTGCTTACGAGCAATTAAACATGAGTACACCAGCTAGTTCTGCAGGTTCTTATCCATAAATCTCTTCTTCGGTTTAGATACAGTAGTCATGGACTCGTAACTCGTTTACGCTTGCAAGATCTCTTTTTTGAAATTTTGTAAAGAAAACTCGTAAAGAATATTGAATACTTAACAATTAAAGTGAATTTAAAGAAATGCCTTTTCTTTATCTTTTTTAAAAAATAAATTGCTTCCAACTTCCCAAAAGATTTGCCAAACAGTATATACCTCTCCCATATTTTGGTTTATAAAATTCGAGTGGTATCTGTATAGGGTAAAATCGATTCACATTAAGTACTTGAATAACAGAATGACACGTGGAACCGGGGACATGCGGAAGACGAAGCAAATGGAAGTCAAGACCAAAGGCAACAACTTCGGTTGACATCGGGTAGACTCCGAAGGGGACATTATCAACGAGGACAAACCAATATTTGCAACCAGATGACATTCAATGAAGAATATTCTTCAGCATAAAATACACATTCGTTACAGAGAATTTTGACATTCATATTCTGCCGTTAAATATTCATCAATAGCCCTTATTATTGTCTTTTAAGAGGGGCTTGATCCTAGAACCTTGTTCCATAGGTTTAGCTATAAATAGTAACTTCAACAACTATTGTAACACACGAAATTTCTAACAAACTTATGTTACACATTATTCCAAGCTTAATATTACTTTATTTTCACTACTAGAAATTCAGCAAAAACCGACCAAGGTCGACTGACCAACTTTGGTCGGTCAAAAAACCGACGAAAAAACCGACCAAAGTTGGTCGGTTTTTCAAAATAATTTTTTTATTTTTTTTTTAACGAAACCGACCAACTTTGGTCGGTTTTCTTTGGCGCAAAAATGCGGGAAACTATTTTTGAGTCCCGCAAAATTTATATTTCAAGAAACCGACCAACTTTGGTCGGTTTTTTAATTAAAATAAATAAAAATTAATATTAAAAAAACCGACCAAAATTGGTCGGTTAATTCGGCGGGTCATTTAAAAAAACCGACCAACTTTGGTCGGTAATTTTATTTTTTAATAAAACCGACCAACTTTGGTCGGTTATTTTCGTGCGAAAATACAATTAAAGAGTATAAATCAAATAAAAGACAATCTTAAAACAAAATGTACCAATGGTCTAGTGGTAGAATAGTATCCTGCCACAGTACAGACCCCGGTTCGATTCCCAGATGATGAATTTTTTTATTACATAATTAAAATACCGACCAACTTTGGTCGGAAAAAACCGACCAACTTTGGTCGATTTTTTTTGCAATATTTTTTTTTTGAATTTAATTGATCGACCAAAGTTGGTCGGTAATTTCCGACCAACTTTGGTCGGTATTCCTTTCCGACCACAAAAATACCGTCCACACGTAAATGGTCGCGTTTTGGTCGATTTTTGGCTATTACCGACCAACGTTGGTCGGTATTTTTGGTCGGTTTTTACCGGATTTCTAGTAGTGAATATTCTTATCACTGCCTTCAGAAGCCTTGCTCCCGGAACAAGCTGTCTGCTATTGTATCTCGATTTCAACGCTAAGTCTTGTATTTTATTTAATTTCTTTATCATTTTGGGATCAAATCGATTCGGTTGTCTATAAATTACGCTATAAATTCAAATGTACCGTTTTATGGGTAAACAGTTTGGCACCCATCATGAGGCTTAGACAGTTGTGTAATTGAGTTGATCCTTGCATCTATTACTAATCTATTTGATTCTTTGTTTCTTAGCAAAAAACGTGAAAGATGGCAGCTAACGATGACAACATCGCACACAACGTTGAGGCCCAAGAAAATCCGCCTCGACACAAGGATTCGATCAGCGACACCTGCGACGAGGAAGACATAGCCACACTGATTCATGGCGGGCGATATCCACGACACAAACGGGAGACTCCTTATGATGCCGAAGAAGACCACGTTGTGGAAACGGTGAGGATCTTGAGAAAGCAACAAAAGGCCATCATGGGTCATCTCTCACGGCAAGACCAGGCCATGATAGAATTAAGGCAAGTGTTGTCAGGTGCTTCAAACAAAGCAGATGGAAGAGGTTCAATTCCTCCCGATGCTCCCGCGAATCAAATAGCCCAAAGGGTTGATAACAACACCCCGAAGGCTGAGGTCGGATTTGACGCGGACGGGGATATCGGCAGCGGATCTGGTAACCATAACAGTAATGATTTCTTCAAAACCGAGCTCATGCGGTTTATGAGGGAAATAAACTCCCGAATTGACCAAATTTCGGATGCACCGCCAGTATTGAAGGGACCAGACTTAAAGAAATACACACAGTTGCCGTTCAAACCGAGCGCGACACCTGAGTTAATAATTTCGAAGTGGCTCAAAATGCCGGATATGCCAAACTATGATGGGACTTCGGACCCTCAGGAGCACATCACCACCTATACAACGTCAATGAAAGGAAACTTCACACGCGATTGAGTCGGTTCTGCTGAAGAAGTTCGGAGAAACTCTCACTAAGGAGGCCCTGACATGGTACTCTCTCTTACCCGATCATTCAATAGATTCCCTTATAATGCTCGCACACTCTTTCATCAAGGCCCATGCCGGGGCCAGGAAGGTCCAGGCCCGAAAGATGGACAAATTTAGAATTGCGCAAGGAAAATTCGAATTACTGCGTGAGTTCGTGACCAGGTTACAAAAAGAAAGGATGTCGCTACCGGCCATACAGGATGAAAGGGCAGTTGAGGCATTGACTAAGAGGATGAACTCGGGGAGCTCCGACGCTTTCTGAAAATTGAAAGAAAGCCAGCTCGAGTTCCAGGCGACTACATGGGTAGATGTCCATAACTGTTACGAGTCGAAAATAAGAATAGAATATGATCAACTCGTGTTCCCGACAACGACCAAGGGTCAGGATCAAGAAAACAACAAGGATAAGTCAAAGGATAATTTTGATGCAGATTAGTGGTCCACTAGGGGCTGAGTTTTACCGTACGAAAGGGCCGAAGGATGCGACATAGGGTTTCGGTCGGCGAATAAGTTCCCTCCAGATAAAAGAACTGACTGCGGCCAGAATAACAGGTCCTTACAAGATAAAGAGGTTTCAGGTTCTCGGAATTCCACCTATCCTAGGTTGTCCGAGTACAACTTCAATATTAGCATAGTGGAGCTGGTATCAGTGATGAGGAACATCAAGGAAGCACGGTTTCGAGGCCGATGAGATCCAATCCTAGCCAGAGGAATCTTAATCTATGGTGTGAGTATCATGGGACTAACGGCCATCGGACTGGGGACTGCTGACATCAGCTCGAGGAGGTGGCAACGTCGTTGAAAAATAGCCATGCCAGAGAGTTCTTAAGCGACCAGGCCAAGAACAATTATGGTAACCAAGATAACGCAGAGCCCTTGAAGATAGGAGAAGACCTCCCTCGACTAACTATCAACATGATATTTTTGGGGGGGGAGGGGGAGGGGGAGGATAGGGGAACGAGATTAGCAGTGTAATCTTTTCAGATGCAAAAAAGACAAAGGTATCGGTGACTCACAGCAAGAGACTCCGGGAAGTCGTCGAGGACAACATCACCTTCACAGATGAGGATGCTGATGGACTTCTACTACCGCACAATGATGCCCTGATAATCTCTCTTAATGTTCTGGATTTTAAAATTAAACGTGTTTTGGTGGACCAAGGGAGTTCAGCCAATATCCTTTAATGGAGAGTGCTGGAGTAAGCCAAGATAACCGAAAGCATCATCCCGGCAGCAAGAGAAATGAATGCGGTTTCTGTTTCCAGCAGTAAAAGGAAGGAATACGCGGCATAGAAATTACAGGAACCGGCGCCTTTTCCCGAATCAAACAAAGACGACAAAAGGGGAGGAGCCGTCGAAATCCCACCAGGTGCCAAGGTATTTATAGGTACCGGAAGAAGCAGATGCAACCAAATCCACGACAGAGGATCTCGAACAAGTAGCATTGTTCGAAAAGTTTCTGGAGAGGAAGTTCTACTTGGGGACAGGACTAAACCCCGAGCTCATGCCAGGATTTATTGAATATCTTAAAACTAACATCGATTATTTTGCATGGTCGCACGCAGATATGAAAGGTATCCCGTTAGAAGTGGTAGTGCACAAGTTAAGCCTGGACCTGAGAATCCCGCCAGTAAGGTTAAAGAAGTACCCAATTGCCGCGCTCAGAAACATGTTTTTTAAAGAAGAGGTAACTCGATTGCTTGATATTGGTTCAATCCGGGAGGTAAAGTATCCCAATTGGCTAGCTAACGTAGTAGTAGTTATAAAAAAGAATAAAATATTTTGGATGTGCGCAGATTATAAGGATCTGAATAAGGCATGCCTAAAAGACTCATTCCCATTACCAAACTTTGACCAAATTATTGATGCAACGACCGGACACGAGTTGATGAGTTTCCTCAATGCCTATTCCGAGTACAACCAAATTAAGATGAACCCGGGAGATATTGCTATAATGTGATACCATTCGAAAAGTGTTTGGAGAGGAAGTTCCACTTGGGGACATGACTAAACCTCGAGCTCATGCCAAGATTTATTGAATATCTTTAACCTAACGTCGATTGTTTTTCATGGTTGCACACAGATATGAAAGGTATCCCGTTAGAAGTGGTAGTGCACAAGTTAATCCTGGACCCGAGTATCTTGCCAGTAAGGCAAAAGAAGCTTCCAATTGCCGCGGTCAGAAACATGTTTGTTAAAGAAGATATAACTCGATTGCTTGATATTGGTTCAATCCGGGAGGTAAAGTATCCCGATTGGCTAGCTAACGCAGTAGTAGTTCCAAAAAAGAATAAAAACTTTGTATGTGTGCAGATTATAAGGATCTGAATAAGGCGTGCCCAAAAGACTTGTTCCCATTACCAAGCATTGACCAATGATTGATGCAACGGCCGAACACGAGTTAATGAGTATTCTCGATGCCTATTCTGGGTACAACCAAATTAAGATGAACCCGGAGGATCAAAAGAAAACTTCGTTCATAACGAACTTTGGCACATATTGCTACAATGTGATGCCATTCGTTCATATCAGAGGCTCTTGAACAAAATGTTTGAAAAACAAATAGGGAATATAATGGAAGTTTACATAGATGATATGCAGGTTTAGTCTTTGAACGCATGTGACCATTTGAAACACCTCCAAGAAACCTTTGACATCCTAAGGAAGCACAACATAAAGCTTAACCCATAAAAATGTGTGTTCAACATCAGTTTTGGTAAATTTTTAGGTTTCCTGGTGTCACAAAGGGGTATCGAAGTCAATCCCGACAAGATTAAATCCATCGAGGACATTTCAGACCAGCTGACAAACATGAAAAAAGTCCAAAGACTTACCGAAAGACTGGTTGCTCTAAGTAGGTTCATTTTTCGGTCCTCGGAAAAATCCATCACTTCTTCTCACTTATGAAGAAGAAGAGTGGACTCCATACTTAGCAGTCTCGGAGGTAGTGGCAAGTGTCGTTAGGCCTTATTTTCAATGCCACCCGATAGCGGTGGTGACAACTTTTCCCCTGCGGAATATCCTTCACAAACCTCATTTGTCAGGTCGACTGGCCAAATTGGCAGTCGGAATTAGTGAATTCGATATCAAATATAAACGTAGGATTGCGATCAAATCACAAGTTTTAATCGACTGCGTGGCCGATTTCAATCCTGGATTGCTGCCTATGGCCACAAAGAAAGTAATGATGGTGTCAAAAATGACATCAGGAGTTTGGACCTTGTTCACGGACGGAGCTTCCAATGTGAAAGGGTCTGGGCTCGGAGTAGTCTTAATCATGCCCTCGGGAGAATTTTCTTGAGGCATGCCATAAAAATTGTTCCCTTGACTAATAATGAAGCCGAGTATGAGGCTTTGATTGCAGGACTTGAATTGGCACGGGGACTAGACTCTGAGGTCATCGAAATAAAATGTGATTCACAACTAGTGGTAAATCAAGTATATGGAATCTTCGACACTAAGGAGGAACGCATGCAGCAATATGTGGTGAAAGTTTAAACCTTACTCGCACGATACAGGGAATGGCAAATTACTCATATCCCTAGAGAAGAAGACGTACAAGCAAATGCATTGGCCAATCTGGGCTCGTCCACGGAAATGAAGGGATCAAATTCTGGTACAGTCGTATAACTTATGCACTCGGTACTGGATGTGGATGGTTATTATGAAGTAAATAAAACCAACTTGGTCTGAAACTGGAGAAATTAAATCATCGACTACCTTGAGCATGGCAAACTGCCCGAAGACCTGAAGGCATGCCGCACCAAAGCAACTCGTTACAACTTCTGGGGAGGACAGTTATACCGTCGTTCCAAGGCCCCTTGGCTCGATGCTTAGGCGCCTCCAAAGCTAATTACATGATGAGAGAGGTGCACAAAGGAATTTGTGGAAATCATTCAGGTGCAGACTCCTTGGTGCTAAAAATAGTTAGGGCAGGATACTACTGGGCCCGGATGGAACAAAAAGCTAAGGCATTCGTTCATAAATGAGACAAGTGTCAACGACATGTGCCTTTAGTGCACCAACCGGTAGAACTACTGCACTCGGTATTATCCTCATTGTCATTCATGAAATTGGGGATGGATATAGTCAGGTTGTTGCCACCAACTCCCGGAAAGGTAAGATTTCTCTTAATTTTAACTGATTATTTCACAAAATGGGTCGAAGCAGGTCCATACCAGAAAATCGACGAGCACGGAGTGGTTGATTTCCTATGGAAGAACATAATTTGCCGGTTCAGAATACCGGTGAAGATTGCATGCGACAACGGGCCACAGTTCATAGGTGCAGAGGTCACGAAATTCCTTGAAGACTTGAAAATCAAAAGAATCACATATTTTCCATACCATCCGAGCGCATATGGCCGAGCGGAATCGACAAATAAGGTGATTATACAAAACCTTAATAAGATAATGGAAGCAACCAAAGGCAAGTGGCCCGAAGACCAAGAGTGCTATGAGCAGACCAGATAACGACCAAGTCAAGCACGGGAGAGACACCTTTCTCTCTCGTATACAGAGCAGAAGTTTTGATCCCGGTAGAAGTAGGAGAACCTACCTTGAGGTACTTCCAGCAGATGAAGAAACAGACAACGAAGCATTGCTAGTTAAACCAGAGTTGCTTGATGAATGCATGGACTTAGCGCACATAAGAATGGTGGCCCAAAAATAAAGAATGAAAAGGTAATATAATCGAAGGGCTAATCTCCGTTATTTCAAAGTGGGAGACTTGGTTTAAAGAAAGGCGACTCAAAACACCCCGGAGCTCAACGCAGGAAAGCTAGGTTTGACATGGGAAGGTCCTTACCGTGTTTTAGTTGTCACCGAAAAAGGATCATAGAACGAAAAAATCAAGATAGAGTCAAATTGTCTAGCAACTAGAACGTGACTTACCTCAAAAGGTATTATTGCTTATGAGCACTGCTTAAATTAAAAGTATGTGTTTCACTATTTATCCCTTCGTCCAGTTTTTGTCCCAATTGAGTTTTTCTGGCAAGGTTTCTTACGAGGCAGCAACGGAAAGCATACTACGAAGGAAACATCATCGGCAGTAATAAGACCTTTAAATGACAAGGCATGAAAACGACAAGCCACTATAGGATGGTTAAATAGTTTTTGGCTAGATAGCAAAGTTCCTAATGGGAAAAGAAGCTCGTTATCGGACCAAAGGCTATTCAACCGTTCATGAGTGCTCCTTCCCTACAAGCGACTGGGGTGGTTAGATAATCTTTGGCTCGGTAGCAAAGTTCCTAACGGGAAACGAAGCTTGCTATCGGACCAAAGATTATCCAAGCATTCACTAGTGAAATCCTCAAATGAGCAAGACTTCCAGTGCTCCAATTTGTATTCTTCGCATTCGAACACTGGGGGAATGATATGAGAATACGGCAATCTAATTTCCACAGAAACCAGGACTACAAAATCTGAGAACAAAAATGTCTCATCGAGACCCAGGACTGCATAGTCAGCCCATAGAAACAAGTTGTATAAATTAGCCACAAGTAATGGTAATTTATTTTTTTTCAGTAAAACGAATGCTTATGTACTTTTAAAGATAGAAGGAATAAAATAAAGTCCTTTTATTTTTATCTTGTTTCTTGTCTAAACGATGAATTAATTTTATCATTTGAAAGTTAATCAAGCACTTCAAATGCTTGTGAAACCCTTCAAGAGCACCGTAAACATAAGAAGACCCTCTCTTATGAAACCCTCATAGTAAAGGGTTGGCTACAGAAGAGTTCATGCCCAGAACCCAAATGCTATCGGGAAAATAGGCACACGAAGCCTTGCGTAGTTCAACGCAAAAAAGTAAACTTTGCGCAATGCTTAAAAAAAGAACTTTTATTTATCAAACGTTCCATGCAGCACAAGTACAAAAATACGAAAAGAAAATAACAAAAGAAAAGAAATCAAAAAACTAAATTATATCGCCCCACAACTCGGGGGAAGAGAAGCATCAGCGCCCCCAGAATAAGTAGGTGGATCTGCTGTCGGCTTGGGATCTTGGACTTCATCATTATAATCTTCAAGTTCCTCATTGGTTCTCGAGAACTCGGAATTGGAACCGAAACCAAAAAAGTCAGTTGCATCGGGGTGAGTCGGGAGGCATCTTCGAGCGGTTGACTCCAGCTCTCGGGCCTTAGCGATTTCATCATCAATATCAATGACGCCTGATTTAACCTCCTCCAAGGTGTTTCTCCTCATTCTATACATAGAATATGTTTTTCCAATGATGAGGGAGTCCTCTCGGCACTGAAGCTCTATATAAGCCGCTAAGACTTGGTCGAAAGACCATCCCGCTCTGATCTCGCGGTGCTAAGGCTAAGATCACGAATAGTGGTTAGATGAACCTTTTATTATGTTCCATGATCCTCTTATACCTATCCTCCATCTGGGCATGCTTATCTTTGCCAGCAACAACCTCTTCAGCTTTGAAGTTCAAGGCTGCCTCCAAGTTATTCAATCTCTCAATTGAGGCAGATTCACGCTCGGCAGTAGTAAGCACAACATTCTGGACCTCAGACCATTTAGCCTTGGCTTCTTGAAACTGTACATTTAACTAGGAGGCTTCTTGGTTGAGGGCCATCACTTCCTGCTCACTCTGCTACAGCGGAGCCTCTAACTCACCAGCTTCAGCAGATTTTGCTTCCAATATCGAGAGGCGAGCAGCAATTTGGTCCCTCTCAGCCAATAGTTGATCCCGCTTGGATTTAACCTTATCGAGGATCAACTTCTGAAGGCCCTCGAAGGCAAGAAAGTTGGCCTGCGAAGCAAAAACACAAATTAGAAACTCTGTCATAGCAAATCGAGAAGAAAAAAAGCAATTTAGAGAATAAGTATGTTACCGTTGCTGCATTGTGCATGGCATTGTTTAACAAACACTCTCCCAAGAGAGTGTGTATCTTCTTCGTATCCTTTTAGAAGCCAGCGGCTTCAGATAATTGGCAAGCTCCACCGGCCGAGACAGCAAATGGCACTCGGTAGATACCGAGAGGGACACAATCCTCCACCTCTGGGAATCTGCAGAAGGGGGCGAATAGATGTGCCCTAAATTCCTATGGTCTAGGGACTAGGAGGAGGAACATCCTCCTCTCGGGTGTCTACGGCCGGTGGTCATGATGTAGCTATTTCTGGTGATGAATTATGGCTGGCATGGAAGGTGATGAAGCTGATGGTATTGTGGGTTGGGAAGCAGCTACGGCGAAGGCAGTGATGGTTGTTGGTTGCTCACCATCCGAATACGGAAGAGGCCCAGTACTCAGCCTTATAGTATCGGGAGCAGCGACTAGGACTGGAAAGGGAGAATTGGCATTCTCCACCATGTTAAACTCTCCCTAGAGCGCTTGGGCATCATCCTCAGTTGGGATTATAAGCTCTTCAGATTGAGCATTTTATTAAGCTGATGAAGGCCGTTGTCTACTTTGTAGGGAAGCCCCTTCATCACTGGCTACCCTATCATCATCGATCACCATAGAGACTGTGGCTGGCTCGGGTGTGGCTTTATTCACATTTTTATTCTTTCCCTTGGACGAGGAAGAACACCGCCTTTTTGGCTGCTTGTTCTCGGGTGGGGGACTCCGAGAGGAAGCGCTTGCACCCAAAGCAGATATGATGATGCATGTTCGGGTGAAAGCTCTTTTAGCAACCTCGCAGCCTCCGCGGGAACAACCAAAATATCCTCCTCACTGATGGTAACAAAACCCTGCGGAAGACAAGAATTCAACAAAAAGAGAAGTTACCAATTTTCTTATGCACAAAAATAAAATGAAGGCAAAATCAGTCAACTTACCATGATTCTTGGCCTTTCATCTGTATTTAGGGGCCAACTCCTTCCACCGGCGGGTCTCAGGCGTGGTGATATCCAGAATCTTAAGAACCCACCGATCCATGCCTTCAACCCTTGGTTTTGTCCACCGAGTTGCTGAAATAATAAAATAAGAAAGATCAGCAACGAGATGAAACAACCTTTTTCAGAAAAAAAAAACAAACTTTGAACTTACGTGTACGATTCCAGGACTCAGGAAAAGATGAAATTGTGACCGGGATAATATCCCTGGTGAAAACAATGACAAACTACTCTATCCATCCACGGTCGTTGTTGTCATCCATGTTGGTGAGCAAAGCATGGTGGTCATGTTTGCTGAAATTTATTACTCCCCCATGAAAAATGTTGGGGGACTAGAGATTCATCATATGAGCCAAGGTGAAATCCTCATGCGTTTCCTGGCACACAACCATCGTAGACAGGCCACCATTCGCCATACCAAAGGGCCCACCTTTACCAAACAGACTTGGTATTGTTGCACAGCTCCAAAATCACAGGGTCTAGTCCCCCGCTCAAGGAAAACACACCCAACGTGAATGAGTACGTATAAATATACATAAAGCCCTTCTTAGTAAAGGTTACTCGCTCCACCAGTTCAGGAGCAATGATGATTAGGTCATGGCAATCAAAGTCCTCCTTCACAGAATAAATGCTAGAACGGCGGATAGAAGAAGGGTATATGCCAACAGCCCAAGTGCGAGAACTTAAAGAAGGGAACTTCTCTTCGAAGTCCATAGTTGTGTTGAGTCATTTGGAGATAATGGTGCTCAACGTAGGGGGTCAGCATCAACGTTGATTTCTTTGTCTTTGTTCTCCTTCGGACCCCCACCAAAGAGAAAATCGGAGTTCTTGGAAGAGTTAATAAAAGAAGCCATAATCCGCAGAAGGTGATAAGATATTTTTAAAGAAGAAGATTAAAGAAGGATAAAAGCAGAAAAGAGTTGAATGTAAAGAATTTGAGAGAGTTTGTAAAACCATTAAGTGTAAAAGAAGAAGAATGAGGCGTATAAGTAAAGGAATAGGCGGATAAAATCGTGGCAATGATTACCTTGAGAACCGATGAAAATATTGCTAAATCATAGAGTAACACGCATTTGGGGTATTAAATACGAAGAGACGTATGTCTAATCAAGCATCAGAAACTTTTCAGAAGGGTTCAAAATATTTCCCGCCAAGAAAGAAATCTTCACCAACTTTCCAGTGACACAAAGATGTGCCACCGGAAAGCAGGGGGTATTTGTATAGGGTAAAATCAGTTCACATTAAATACTCAAATAATAGAATAACACATGAAATCGAGGACACACGGAAGACGAAGCAAATGTAACTCAAGACCGAAGGCAACAACTTCGGTTGACATCGGGTAGACCCCGTGTTACACCCCCTATTTTTATACATGAGAGTACATCATAAGTCAATTGATGTAAGCTCAGAAATGAGATCGTCTTTGAAAGTACATAAAGTAAGTTAATCATGTTACCTTGGACCGACGGCAACAACTTCGGTTGACATCGGGTAGACCCCGTGTTACACCCCTTATTTTTGTACGTGAGAGTACATCATAAGTCAATTGATGTAAGCTCAGAAATGAGATCGTCTTTGAAAGTACATAAAGTAAGTTAATCATGTTACCTTGGAGGTTACAAATCTTTAAGATCATGGATAACAACTACCAAGAGGGTTGAAAGGCTTAGGAGCTAAGCAACTTGAAGAAAATAAGTTTCGTCGAGTGTCGACAGGTTGGGAATGTTATAACATGTACTTTTGGGTTGATACTAGGGTTCTTAACATGATAAGGAGGTTATGTTATGAGTTATTTTAGTCGTATGATAGTTGTGTGTTACATTTTGAAGTCAATCGAGTTTTGGAACAAAAGTTGTCAAAGGTCATCACAAGTTACATTCATAATGTGTTGAATATTAGGTCAAATGTAGCAGAGCTTTTCTCCTAATATTCTTGGAATTACAGGATGATCCACATATCAAATTGAATATCTACGAGTCTAGTTTCTAATTCATTAAATCGTTCATAGATACTACATCGAAGTAGAGAGATATTTGCAGTTTTGCGGGACTGCGCAGACTGCATAAGTGACAAGTAGGTGGGTCACTAAAGCTTTTTAAGCAAGTAGATATTTGAGCTTTTTGGGTCATGACAAAAGTGGTAACGGGTCATACACTTTCTGAATTTCTGCAGAAAAGTTAAAACAATTAGACAAAAAAAAGATAATCTCAAATTAGTAGTAAAACAATTAATCTGTAGTACAATTAACGGCGCCAAAAATTTGACGAGTGTCTAGCGTATATAAAATTCTAACTCGTACTCTGTCAAATAATAGTATAGAAAGATGTCGAACCCACAAAGATTGGTTTATCTATTCTACAGACGTTTCTTGTTTTAATTACTATTTGAGAAAATTAGAAAGAGTTGAGTTATAAATTAACTAACTAAAAATGTATGAATAGAGCAATAGAAAATATTTTGTTTTTCACAAATATAATAAAAAGGTGTTGGGATCTTGACTTTACTTAATATTTCTATTATATAATAGAATTATTATTCTTCAATTTCTATTTCTCAAAAATGTATAAATGCCTCTCACGATTATAAATACATATTATTACTTAAGTTGAATAATTAATTGCACTCCTCTCGGTTATACAAATTAATCTTCAAACAAGTAACATTGAAGAACTAGAAATATATGATTGAACTAAAACATGCTCTTGCTAGTAAGTCCCTTTCGGTTACCCTACTTGTTATAACTGATTATTACACTATTCGCCTCTATTGATTACAAATAAGTGTAAAATTAATTATAACATAAAAGAGATAGATCTTACTGAATAAATATTAACATTTATCAATACTACACTTAACTATATTATTTCTTCCACCTCTCTCGATTACGGAATTAATAAACAATTAATATTTAGTACAAGATAGATAGATGTTATTAAATTAAATAACGTCTAACTATAAAAGCATATAAAAGTTAAAAAAATTTTAGCTCAAGCATGTGAATTTGAAGAATAATATCTACTATTATATAAAAATATTAAGATCCGTCTTTCTCCCAACATAAGAAAAACTCCATACTGAAATTACTACTAACAGTGAAAATATTCTTGTCCATTAAATAAGAAATATTCAAGAAGAATAATTCCCCCTATTTAATTAAAAGTAGGAACTAGAGTAATTTCCTACATCGAAATTTATTTAAAATAACAACTAAACCACTATTGTGATTTAAAAGAAAAGATAACTCGATACCAATGAAAGAAATAAAATATAGAAGCTTATTAAGAATTTGGATTCAGACTTCTAGCTCTAAGCTTTCTCTCTACTGCGATCTCCTCTTCTGATTGGGAACCATCTTCTTATATAAGAAAATTTCATGATGACTTCTCGATTTGGTGCTAGATTTTCTTGGCAAATCTAGATTTTGTATTTGCAGATATGAGAATTCGAATTCTCGATTTGGTGCTAGATTTCCATTGCAAATCTAGATTTTAAATTTGCAGAGATGAGAATTCTATCATTCTTTGTTTAGATTTCATCGATTTCATCATGGCAAATCGAGACTTGGTACATTGTCATGGCAGTAATGAATCATAGCTCGATCTTACCCTTCTTTGTTGTATTTTTCTTGAATATTTATTTTTCTTTTTTTATGTTGCGCACAATAATTCTTCTATAATTATTCCTACAAAATAAAGTTAAAAATATGGAGAAAACATGATAATTTATATATTTTTATGAGAGAAATTATGTGATTAACATCTGGTAAAATGCACTTATCAAATTCTCCCATACTTAAACTTTTACTCATCCTCGAGAAAAGAAAATAAATGAACATAGTAACTAAACACTTTAAGTGAAATTATGAGAGGTTTTGACACAGAAGAATTGACTAAGACCAGTTTATAAGTTCAAACAACTTTCAATTGTACTCATGTTCACCTTGAGAATTAAAATCATAATATTTTCTAATCCCAAATGTATCTCACCAAATGAAGAGAGATGCCCATATATCACATAATATATAGATACAAGATCAAAGAAGGGCATAGATAAAAAATACGCTCACTCTCAACAAAGAAGTACCTCAAGCTACTGGAAATAACCATAAGCTTGACTATCACGTGGTTCTCCACTAATATAGGAGTCTCTGAGTTAAGATCATGTAGGACTTTTGCAAGGTTGTAAAGTAGGCTTAGGGATGGGTATGATACATATAGATAATAGTGACTCAAATTTCCTATGGGCACTACACATTTATTTTATCTCTTAAGTACAATTGCCTTTCATCTCATTTAAACAATAAACCTCTTTTTTGTTTCATCCCTTTCAAAAAAAAAAATTTAATTTTTTTTATGGAGTCGCCAACTTTTCTTTGTTGCTACTTTTTCTTTTTTTTTTTGTATTTTTTTTGAAATTTGGAAGCAACTATTTTTTTTTTTTTTTACTTCTGATGACAACATCTCAAAAAATCGACAACCTCAAACAATTATTCTTTCACCAATTATTTTTATAATTACACCTCACGCCTAGATGTTTACATTCAGATCAACTCTTAAAGTGCTCAAAAGGAAATTGGGTAAACAAAGAACAAGTCATAACAACAAACTGGCTAAGGGTTAAAGCTTGGCGACCAACAAAATAAGAGATAATTTATTTAGGCTCAACTGAGCTAACTAGGGATAAAAATTATTAAAGTAGGTCAATTTAGGCTATGGCTCAACAAAGAAGGCCTACGTTCATTTCTTAACTCAAAGATCTACCTAGAATTTTTGCCTCAATCCACATTCAAGGCAAGTTCTAGATTTCCAGATAAGCAGGAGAACTAGACAATAGAAGCTAACCGCACAATACACTTGGGCCAATGAGAACTATAACTTCAATCACCAATAAGTAAGTATGGGCTTAGAAAAATGATCATAAAACTCGTGAATGGTACTTAATCGAATTCGTCTTTTTTAAGTGTCATGCTTTTCAAGTCAAATCAAGTTTAGCCAACTTATTTACCAAAATAAGTTAAAATATCTAAAAGTCCTAAAAAAACGTCCAATTCAAAATATTACGACAATGGCAAAGAACTGAACAAGAAATCCATGGAAGTACATGAAATAAATTGCCTTTAGAATAAGGCAAATCAAATTTTATTTAATTTTATTTTTTCAGTTTTTTTTTTTAATTTTATCATTTTACTAAAACATATTTTTTTAGTTGTAAAATATACATTTTATTTTTATATTTAACCGGAAAAAAAAAACTTAAAAGAAACACATATATAACAAACATATTCCTCTATCCCCCAAGCTTAAATAATGTCATGTCCTCATGACAAATAAATTAAAAGTAAAAAGAGATAAAGGAGCTTCCCTGATTTATTTTTGATTCTGGCCTCATTTCCTTTTTCTTGGCTTCTCAAGGTTTCTCTCATATAACAAAGACAAGATTATGGCAAAGAAAATATTCTTTTTCATGATTGGAGAAAACTTTCATTGTCGAAATCATGGGAGTGCTTCTTTACACACACACACACACACACACACACACACACACACACACACACACACACACACACACACACACACACACACATATATATATATATATATATATATATATATATATATATATATATATATATATATATATATATATATATATATATATATATATATATACATATATAATATAATACAAACATGCAATTATTATTTTTTTACTTTTTTTTATAAGGAAAAAAACTAATTTTATTATATATATTTACTAAAAAGGAAATATTATATGTTACTACTAATAATTACTTAAAAGATTAAAGAGAGGGGAAAACATAGTTCTGAGTTTAACGTCGCCAGCTCGACTTAGTTTAAAACTTAGGCAAAAAGGATTGTTGAAGCCTGTTTGTCGAAGAATCTACTGATATAAGGCTTCAAACGATGACCGTTTACTTTGAATTTGTCTCCCTCATCTGCATGTTGTACTTCAATGGCACCATAGGGGGTCACTCATGTTACTATATATGGTCCTGTCCAGCGTGACTTAAACTTTTCTTAGAATAATCTCAATCGGCTATTGTACAACAAAATTTGATCTCCAACTTTAAAATCTTTATGGCGGATGAGCTTGTCATGTCATTTTTTTGTCTTTTTCTTGTACAATTTAGCATTTTTGTATGCTGTAAGTTTGAACTCTTCCAACTCATCAAGCTGCAATAGACGATTTTTACCTGCATCTAGCAAGTTTAGATTCAACAATTTTATAGCCCAATATACTTTATGTTCTAATTCCACAGGTAAATGACAAGCTTTTTCAAAAACTAGTCTATAAGGAGATGTGCCTATGAGAATTTTGAAAGTAGTTCTGTATGCCCATAAAGTATCATCTAACTTTAAAGACCAATCTTTTCGAGAAGAACCAATAGTTTTTTTCTAAAATTCTTTTTAATTCTCTATTGGATACTTCAACTTTCCCGCTTGTTTGAGCATGATATGGAGTTCCTGTTTTATGAGTTACTCCATATCTTGAAAATAAACTAGCGAATTGTTTATTTATAAAATGAGTTCCTTGATCACTTATTATAACTCGTGGAGTTCCAAATCTAGAAAAAATATTTTTCTTGAGAAAAGCACAAACAATATGAGCATCATTTTTTCTAGTAGCAATTGCTTCTACCCATTTTGAAACATAGTCAACAGCTACCAAAACATATTCATAGCCGTTTGAAGGAGAAAAAGGGCCCATAAAATCAATGCCCCATACATCAAAGATTTCACATACAAAAATAGAGTTAAGAGGCATTTCGTCCTTTTTTGAAATGTTACCGATTCTGTGGTATTTATCACAAGTGGTGGCATAATTCCTTGCATCTTTGAATAGAGTAGGCCAAAAAAATCCAACTTCAAGTACTTTAGTTGCTATCTTTCTTCCTCCATAGTGTCCTCCTACAGCCCCATCATGGCAGTGACTTAAGATGTTGTTCATTTTTCTCTCCGGTACACATCTCCTGATTATGTCATCTGCACAAAATTTAAACAAGTAAGGATCTTCCCAGTAATAATGTCTTTCTTCTTTTTTAAGTTTTTTCTTTTGTTCATAAGAAAAATCTTTTGGAATCCATCCTCCAGCCAAGTAGTTGGCAATATCAGCAAACCAAGGTGGTCGATTTATAACGGTTGTGACTGAAAATATATGTTCGTCAAGAAATTCCTCTATGATATCTTTTATCCCAGTAGGTAGATTTTCCCAACGAGACAAATGATCAGCTACCTGATTCTCAGAACCTTTTCGATCTTTTATTTTAAGATCGAATTCTTGCAGAAGGAGTGATATCTTAGTAATCTGGGTCTAGCATCTTTCTTTGTTAAGATGTACTTTAAAGCTGCATGATCAGTATAAATTGTAACCTTTGTTCCTATCAAATAGGAACGAAATTTTTCAAACGCAAATACTACTGCTAGTAGTTCCTTTTCAGTTGTAGCATAATTCTTTTGAACTTCATTAAGTATTCTACTGGCGTAGTAAATAGACCTGAAAATATTGTCTCTCTTTTGTCCCATTATCGCTCCAACTGCTATATCACTTGCATCACATATTATTTCAAATGGTTCGCTCCAATCAGGAGAAACAACAATTGGAGCATTCGTCAATTGTTTCTTGAGACTCTTAAATGCTTTCCTGCAATTATCTGAAAAATTAAACTTCATATCTTTCATCAGTAGGTTAGTCAGAGGTTTTGAAATTTTTGAAACATCTTTTATAAACCTTCTATAAAAACCTGCATGCCCTAAGAAATTTCTAATGCCTTTAACAGTGGTAGTAGGGGTAATCTTGCTATTAGATCAATTTTAGCCTTATCAGCTTCTATTCATTTAGCAAAAATTTATGTCCTAAAACAATTCCCTATGTTACCATAAAGTAACATTTTTCCCAATTAAGAACCAAATTTGTCTGTTCACATCTTTTAAACACCAAAGTTAAATGATAGAGACAATCTCCAAATGTCTTACCAAAAAGTGTAAAATCATCCATAAAGATTTCAAGAAACTTTTCAGTCATGTCTGAGAAGATTGCCGACATGCAACGCTGAAATGTAGCAGGAGTGTTGCATAGACCAAATGGCATTCTTCGATAAGCATATGTACCTTGGGGGCATGTGAATGTGGTTTTCTCTTGATCTTCTAGAGCAATTGGTATCTGATTATACCCAGAATATCCTTCAAGAAAACAGTAAAAACCATGGCCTGCTACTAGAAGTTTCACCACTTCTTTCTTGATGACTTCCTGCATTGCTGGGTTTAGTCTCCTTTGGGGTTGAACTATTGGCTTATAATCATTCTCCATAAGAATCATGTGCATACAAATAGCTGGATTGATTCCTTTGATATCGACTATAGTCCACCCTAAGGCTCTTTTGTATTTTCTTAGGGCTTCAATCAGTTTGCTTTCCTGTTCTATAGTCAAAGAAGATGAAATAATTACTGGAAATAATTCAGGTTCAAGAAACACATATTTTAAATGAGAAGGAAGTTTTTTGAGTTCAATTTTTAATTGAACTCCTTGTGAGACCTTCTCATTTTCTGACTCTTTTTCTAGTATTTCAGCTTATTCTCTAATTATGGGGTTATCATCACTTATGGTACCCGACCTAGCCAAACATCTCTCCAATGAATCACGAATTAACTGATTAGCTTAGTATTCATCTACAAGATCATCTAATAAGTCAATTTGAAAACAAGATGACGATGACTCATCCCCATGAAATTTCATCATTTTCTGCATGTCAAAAATCACTCTTTCCTCATCAACTCGCTATATTAATTGTCCTTGATGAACATCAATAATTTCTCTCCCTATTGCTGTAACGACCCGACTGGTCATTTTGAAGATCTGCACTTCTCTTGATATTTTGAGGGCTTGAGTATCTTCGCATAATGTATTATAACTTGCGTAAACCGTCGGTGATGGTTTTCAAGTTATCCAGAATCGATTTAGAAGAATGAACTTCAAAATTTAAGCTCTAAGTTAGAAGAGCTGACCAAGTTTGACTTTTTAGCATTTGACCTCAAAATAGAGTTCCGCCAGTTCCGTTAGCTCTGTTGGGTGATTTTGGACTTAGGAGAGCGTCTGAATTGTAATTTGAAGATCCGTAGTTGAATTAGTCTTGAATTGGCGAAAGTAGGATTTTTTTAGGGAAGTTTGACTGGGAGTGGACTTTTTGATATCGGGGTCAGATTCTGCTTCCGGAAGTTAGAATAGGTCCATAATGGCAAATGTGACTTGTGTGCAAAATTTAAGGCCAACCGGAGGTGATTTGAGGGGTTTCGGCATCGGTTGTAGAAGTTGAAGTTTCAAAATTCATTGATTTTGACTTGAGGTGTGACTCATCGTTTCGAGGTTGTTATGCATGATTTGAAGCTTCGAGTAGATTCGTTTTGTCAAATGGAAATTGTTTGCAAAATTTGGCACCATTCGGAGTTAATTTGATATGGTTCGGACGCTCGGTTGCGATTCTAGAAGTTCTTGAAGTTTAGTTGATCTTCATGCGTTTTGGCGTCCGATTCGTTGTTTTAGAAGTTATTTTGATGATTTGAACGCACGAGCAAGTTCGTGTTGTGTTTCTAGACCTGGGTGCATGATTGGTTTGGAGCCCCGAGGGCTCGGGTGAGTTTCGGATTGATTCTTCATAAATTTTGATTGCTGGTACTGGTATCATCGCATTTGCGATGTATTGGTCGCAAATACGACAGCCGCAATTGTGAAGCAGCCATCGCATTTGCGAAGCCTGGGTTGCTGGGGAGAGTTCGCATTTGCGAAGAACTCTGCCGCATATGCGAGATTTCTACCTTCGCATTTGCGAAGTATAGGGTCGCAATTGCGACCTAAGCAGGAGGCCCTCCAGTTCGCAATTGCGATACATTGTTCGCATTTGCGAGGGTCGCATTTGTAAACCCCCTCTCGCAAATGCGACATCTGCAACCTGTTAAGTGTTGAGAATTCCGAGACTTATTTTCATTTGGGTATATTTTGAACCCTAGGTCTGAGAAGAGGCGATTTTGTAAAGGGATTTTCATACCAAATCATTGGGTAAGTACCTTTAATCATTTCCCAACTACATTTCATGATTATATATATGATTTAACATCAAATTCATGAGAATCTAAAGGAAAATTTGGGGGAAACTGTAAAATCTTTCAAAAATGCAAAATGATGATTTGAAGGACAAATTGGTATCGGAACTTGATAACTTTAGTATGGTTGAAATCGTACTGGAATGGATGTTTGGGTTTTGTAAATTTTATCGAGTTCCGAGGTGCGGGCTCGGGGAGTTGACTTTTATTGACTTTTTAGAATTTGAATAAAAATCACACCTTTAAGTCGTCTTTGACTAGATTGAGCCGAGCGGAGGTGAATTGGTAAAGGAAAAGCTAAATTGAGTATTGAATTAGCCGAATTGAGGTAAGTATTTTGCCTAACTTTGTTGAGGAAATTTTTTCTACTATTTGACATTGTTTGCTATATGCGGGGGTAATACATATATGAGGTGACGAGCATATATGCATGTGCCAGGGTAACCATGCTCGGGAGTAAAATCATACTACACGCGATCTTCTTGCCTCATGCCTTACTTGGCTCCTAGATACTAAGAACATAGTATTAAATGTTAGAAACTAAGACTTAGCTTATTATAACTTGATCAAATTTGATGGAAATTCTGAGAATACATTGGTGTGTTTAATTCGGTCATCAATATACATAATCATTAATACATTGCTACGACCGATATTCTTGAGATACTAGATTCTATACTTGTGTTGTAGATCATTTGTGAAATTTGTTGGAATACTTGAATAAAAAGGTTCTTGTGGGTTTATTGAACTATTGTTGGCTTGGAAAGTTGTGATTGGGATTCATTTGAAATATTCGTTTAAACACTCCCCTTGACGTTATTTATGCTTCCTGCCTTGTTTGTCATTGATATACATATGCTTGGTAAGGAAGAGTGTAAAGCACGAAGGGTGATATCGTACCTTTGTTTATGAATTATCATGAGAGGGAAAGTGTAAAGCACGAAGGGTGATGCCGTGCCATATTATTGAGAATAAAAGCACGAAGGGTGATGTCGTGCCATATTATTGTGAGTAAAAGCACGAAGGGTGATGCTGTGCCATGTTATGTGAGTAAAAGCATGAAGGGTGATGTTGTGCCATTGTATTGATATTATTACGCTTTTATGTTATGGTGAGTTCATGGCACGAAGGGTGTTTCCATGCAAGTGAGGACAAGAGACATGCATTATGTTGTGATATCTCTTTCTTGCAGATATTTTTGTGTCTTTACCTGGAGTTGTTGTTATCGTTTTCATGGTTCTTATGTGATATGTTGTTATTATTCTATCTTATCCTCTATCACCTTTGTTGTCGTTTTACCATGCCTTCTATTTACTTAAACTTGCCAATATCATGCTTACTTCCTGCTGTTATGATTGCATCCATGTCATCTGTTTTTTTGCACTTAAGTGTAGGTCTTCTT
Organism: Nicotiana tabacum; assembly: GCF_000715075.1. Taxonomy (NCBI): domain Eukaryota; kingdom Viridiplantae; phylum Streptophyta; class Magnoliopsida; order Solanales; family Solanaceae; genus Nicotiana; species Nicotiana tabacum. Next base: position 41,574,176 of record NC_134083.1, on the reverse strand, counting down.
CCATACTAGTCGTTCATGTCCCTACTTGCTAATTTGTAAAGATCATGTGTTCGCTTCCTTATTTTTCATATCTATTTTTATGCCTTCACCTTGCTAGTTAGACGAAGTTACATCCCTTTTTTCCTAATCGTTGTTATTACCTCTATGTTTTCTATTCAATCTATTACTGATGTTCTCATGTACATTCTCGTTCTCCATAGCTAATTGCGTATTTCCTACACTATTATTTCTATTATCGGCATTTCTGTCATTTGGTTGGTACTGTTTTATGCATAATTGGTGAGGATGAGATAAATGCACGAAGGATGTTGCCGTGCCGTTGGATTTGATGTCTTGAATATATTTCTCACATTATGAAAGTTTTGAGGTGACTGTTGTGATTTATTGACTTTCGCTCTAAGGAAAGGATTGGGTGAGATATTGATACCTGTTGAATTGTGTTTTCTTCTAGTACTCCGTTATTGCTTTGTATATTCGTTTTGTGTGCTCTATTCTGTTATATAGTAGTATAGTTCTATTGTTAGTTTATATTACAGGTTTTATCAATGAGCATCTTTTAACCAAAGCCTCGTCACTACTTCGACGAGGTTAGACAAGATACTTACTCAGAACATGGGGTTGGTTGTACTGATACTACACTTCTGCACATTGTGTGTAGATGTTGGCTGTTGTTGTTGCTGTGCTCGACGATGCCAGAATTGAAGATGCACCTGCGTTTCTGTTGTAGCTGCCTCTTGTTCATGGTAACCTTAGATTTATAAAAACTTTGTTTATGTACTTTTCAAACAGAAGATGTATTTACTTCATATCAGCTTTGTAAATTCTATTCTTAGAAGCTCATGATTCGTACTACCAGTCCTTGGGGATGTATAAGATTCTGATAATTCCTTTGTTTAATTGTTTTATTATGTTAATTAAAAATGGATAATTGTTAATTGGCTTACCTAGATGGTTGGGTTAGGTGCCATCACGGCTAGTAGATTTTGGTTGGTTTCAGCATCGGTTGCCGAATTTAGAAATTTGCGAACCCCCTGTCGCAAATGCGACATCTGCAACCTGTTAAGTACTGAGAATTCCGAGACTTAGCTTCATTTGGGTATATTTTGAACCCTAGGTCCGAGAAGAGGCGATTTTGTGAAGGGATTTTCATACCAAATCATTGGGTAAATACCTTTAATCATTTCCCAACTACATTTCATGATTATATATATGATTTAACATCAAATTCATGAGAATCTAAAGGAAAATTTGGGGAAAATTGTAAAATCTTTTAAAAATGCAAAATGATGATTTGAAGGACAAATTGGTATCGGAACATAATAATTTTAGTATGGTTGAATTCGTACCGGAATGGGTGTTTGGGTTTTGTAAATTTTATCGGGTTCCGAGGTGCGAACTCGGGGAGTTGACTTTTATTGACTTTTTAGAATTTGAATAGAAATCACACCTTTATTAATTGAAATTATTTTCTCTTGCAATGTGTGATGTGTTTAAGTCGTCTTTGACTAGATTGAGCCGAGCATAGGTTAATTGGTAAAGGAAAAGCTAAATTGAGTATTGAATTAGCCGAATTGAGGTAAGTATTTTGCCTAACTTTGTTGAGGGAATTTTTCCTACTATTTGACATTGTTTGCTACATGCGGGGGTGATACATATATGAGGTGACGAGCATATATGCATGTGCCAGAGTAACCATGCTCGGGAGTAAAATATGTTATAAACTGTGTCTTGTAAAATCACGTTATCTTCTTGCCTCATGCCTTACTTGGCTTCTAGATACTAAGAACATAGTATTAAATGTTAGAAACTAAGACTTAGATTATTATTACTTGATCAAATTTGATGGAAATTCTTAGAATACATTGGTGTGTTTAATTCGGTCATCAATATGCATAATCATTAATACATTGCTACGACTGATATTCTTGAGATACTAGATTCTATACTTGTGTTGTAGATCATTTGTGAAATTTGTTGGAATACTTGAATAAAAAGGTTCTTGTGGATTTATTGAACTATTGTTGGCTTGGAAAGTTATGATTGGGATTCGTTTGAAATATTAGTTTAAACACTCCCCTTAACGTTATTTATGCTTCCTGCCTTGTTTGTCATTGATATACATATGCTTGGTAAGGAAGAGTGTAAAGCACGAAGGGTGATGTCGTGCCTTTGTTTATGAATTATCATGTGAGGGAAAGTATAAAGCACGAAGGGTGATGTCGTGCCATATTATTGAGAGTAAAAGCACGAAGGGTGATGTCGTGCCATATTATTGAGAGTAAAAGCACGAAGGGTGTTGCCGTGCCATATCATTGTGAGTAAAAGCATGAAGGGTAATGTCGTATCATGTTATGTGAGTAAAAGCACGAAGGGTGATGCCATGCCATTGTATTGATATTATTACGCTTTCATGTTATGGTTCATGGCACGAAGTGTGTTTCCGTGCAAGTGAGGACGAGATACATGCATTATGTTGTGATATCTCTTTCTTGCAGATATTTTTATGTCTTTACTTGGAGTTGTTGTTATCGTATTCATGGTTCTTATGTGATATGTTGTTACTGTTATGTCTTATCCTCTATCACATTTGTTGTCTTGTTACCATGCCTTCTATTTACTTAAACTTGCCAATATCATGCTTACTTCATGCTGTTATGATTGCATCCATGTCATCGATTTTGTTGCACTTAAGTGTAGGTCTTCTTCCATACTAGTCGTTCATGTCCCTACTTGCTAATTTATAAAGATCATGAGTTCGCTTCCTTATTTTCCATATCTATTTTCATGCCTTCACCTTGCTAGTTAGTCAAAGTTACATCCCTTTTTCCTAATCGTTGTTATTACCTATACGTTTTCTGTTCAGTCTGTTACTGATGTTCTCATGTACATTCTCATTCTCCATAGCTAATTGCGTATTTCCTACACTATTATTTCTATTATCGTCATTTCTGTCATTTGGTAGGTACTGTTTTATGCATAATTGGTGAGGATGAGATAAATGCACGAAGGGTGTTGTCGTACCATTGGATTTGATGTCTTGAATATATTTCTCACATTATGAAATTTTTGAGGTGACTGTTGTGATTTATTGGCTTTCGCTCTAAGGAGAGGATTGGGTGAGATATTGATACTTGATGAATTGTGTTTTCTTCTAGTACTCCGTTATTACTTTGTATATTCGTTTCGTGTGTTCTATTCTGTTCTATTGTAGTATAGTTCTATTGTTAGTTTATATTACAGGTTTTATCAGTGAGCATCATTTAACCAAAGCCTCGTCACTACTTCGACGAGGTTAGACAAGATACTTACTCAGTACATGGGGTCGGTTGTACTGATACTACACTTCTGCATATTGTGTACAGATGTTGGTTGTTGTTGTTGCTGTGCTCGACGATGCCGGAATTGAAGATGTACCTGCGTTTCTGTTGTAGCTGCCTCTTGTTCATGGTAGCCTTAGATTTATAAAAATTCTGTTTATGTACTTTTCAAACAGAAGATGTATTTACTTCATATCAGCTTTGTAAATTCTATTCTTAGAAGCTCATGATTCATACTACCAGTCCTTGGGGAGGTATAAGATTCAGATAATTCCTTTGTTTAATTATTTTATTAAGTTAATTGAAAATGGATAATAGTTAATTAGCTTACCTAGCGGGATGGGTTAGGTGCCATCACGACTAGTAGATTTTGGATCGTGACAGTTGCGAGAAATGGTCTACCTAAAATTAATGGTACCTCAGTATTTTCTTCTATTTCAAGCACTATAAAATATAATGGGAATACAAATTTGTCAACTTTAACAAGGATATTTTCAATAATTCTTTTTGGTCTCTTAGTACTTTGATTAGCTAATTGAATAGACACACCAGTATCTTTCATTTCACCAAGTTCTAATTTTCTGAAAATTGAAAAAGGCATTAGATTTATTGAAGCACCTGAATCACATAATGCCTTTTCAAAATGAGCACCTCCCACGGTACAAGGAATTGTAAAACTTCCTGGATCACCCAGTTTTCTGTGAGAGCTTATTTTGAAGTATAGCACTACATTTTTCTGTAAGCTTAACCACTGGAACTTCTTCCAATTTTCTTTTACTTGACAAAATCTCTTTGAGAAATTTAGCATATGAAGGCATTTGTGTCAAAGCGTCTATGAAAGGTATGTTAATGTAAAGTTGCTTCAAAATAGCTAGAAACTTTGAAAACTGTTTGTCAAGCTTTTCTCTGTTCATCTTTTGGGGAAAAGGGAGAGGTATAGAGTGAGGATTTGTTATCAATTCATTTTCTTGTATATTTTTTCCTTTATTCTTTTATTCTTTTGGAAACTTAGATTCCATTTTATTCTCACCTTCATTTACCTTTTCCACTTCTTGTGTCTTTCCTTCTCTATCTCCATATGGATCATCAAGAAATTTACCTGATCGTAGAGAGATGGCTTTGAGGTGTTCTTTTGGGTTTTTCTCTATGTTGCTTGGTAGAGCACCTTGAATTTGTCCAGACATGAGGGTTGCTAATTGGCTTACCTGAATTTTCAAATTCTTGATAGTTGAATGTTGACTTTCAACCTTCTCGTCAGTAGCCTTAATGAATTTGTACATTAGGTCTTCAAGGCTTTATTGATGAGCTCTTTGAATCTGCTACTGATATTGTTGAAAATTTTGTTGCCCTCTATTTTGATTTTGAAAACTAGGTGGTCCCTGTACCTGCTGCTTTTGTTTAAAAAATCTTTGAAGATTTTCAGCACCATTAGGATTACTCCATTGAAATCCTGGATGTTTTTGTGCCATGGGACTACCGAATGAGTAATTATTTCTATAACCAATCACATTTACTTGTTCCTCATTTTATGTTGAAGCTTGGCATTCATGATTCGGATGATTACCTTGACAAACATCACAATTCTCAAGTTGGGATGATGAGTGAGCACCTACCTGAAAAGCCTCCATTTTTTGTGTTAAGGTCGCAATTTGTTGTGTCAATGAATTCTAAGCTTCAACTTGATTTACTCCAGCTGTAATTTTTATAATCATTCCGTCTGAAGGCCATTGAACAACATTTCCCGAAATTTCATTAAGCAATTGCATTGCTTCTGAAGTAGTTTTTTCCATTATTGATCCTCCTGATGCTGCATCAATTACATTTCTAGCAGAGGGTTTAAGACCGTGATAGAAAATATATAAAATATCAGGGTCTTGGATACCATGATGTGGGCATTTTCTTAACATTGCTGCTAATCTTTCCCATGCCTGGTATACTGAATCAGTATCTATTTGCATAAAATTATAATTTCTTGATTCATTTTAATTGTTTTTGCAAGTGAAAAATATTTATTAAGAATTTTTTGGGTCATTTGGTCCCATGTTGTAATGGAACCTCTAGGCAGGCTTCACAACCATGTTTTGGCTTCACCTTTTAATGAAAAAGGAAAAATCCGCAACCTGATAGCATCTGTTGTAACTCTATTGTACCTGTAAGTTTCGACTAATTCAAGAAAATCAATTAGATGGGTGTGAGGATCTTCACTTGCATCACCAACAAACTGACATGACTGTTGAATGGTTTGAATCAAGCCTATGAGGATTTCAAAGTTGTTTGCTGCAATTGGTGGTCTCCTCACACTTGATTCTCCTTCAAAATGATCTGGCCTTGCCTAATCACGGAGTATTCTATCACACCATGGTGCCACCTCATCAAACTGCTCTTCTACTTGATGTGGTGGAAGTTGGTTATTGAGTTCTTCGTTCTCCATTTCCTTTGATGTGAAAATTTGAGATCGTGAGGTTTGTTCTTTTCGCAACAACCGTAAAGATTTTTCAATTTCAGGATCGTATTCAACTATTTCTCTAGAAGAGGAACGGGTCATACACTTTCTGAAATTTCTGCAGATAAGTTAAAATAATTAGACCAAAAAAAAATCTCAAATTAGTAATAAAATAATTAATCTGTAGTAGACTTTAGCCAATCCCCGACAACGGCGCCAAAAATTTGACTAGTGTCTAGCGTATATAAGATTCTAACTCGTACTCTGTCAAATAATAGTATAGAAAGATGTTGAACCCACAGAGATTGGTTTATCTATTCTACAGACGTTTCTTGTTTTAATTATTATTTGAGAAAATTAGAAAGAGTTGAGTTGTAAATTAACTAACTAAAAATGTATGAATAGAGCAATAGAAAATATTTTGTTTTTCACAAATATAATAAAAAGGTGTTGGGATCTTGACTCCACTTAATATTTCTATTATATAATAGAATTATTATTCTTCAATTTCTATTTCTCAAAAATTTATAAATGCCTCTCACGATTACAAATATATATTATTACTTAAGTTGAATAATTAATTGCACTCCTCTCGGTTATACAAATTAATCTTCAAACTAGTAATATTCAAGAATCAGAAATATATGATTGAACTAAAACACGCTCTTGTTAGTAAGTCCCTTTCGGTTACCCTACTTGTTATAACTGATTATAACACTATTCGCCTCTCTCGATTACAAATAAGTGTAAAATTAATTATAACATAAAAGAGATAGATGTTACTAAATAAATATTAACATTTATCATTACCAAACTTAACTATACTATTTCTTCCGCCTCTCTCGATTATAAAATTAATAAACAGTTAATATGTAGTACAAGATAGATAGATGTTATTAAATTAAATAACGTCTAATTGTAAAAGCAGATAAAAGTTAAAATAAATTTTAGCTCAAGCATGTGAATTTGAAGAATAATATCTACTATTATATAAAAATATTAAGATCCGTCTTTCTCCCAACACAAGAAAAATTACTCCATACTGGAATTAGTACTAACAAAGAAAATATTCTTGTCCATTAAATAAGAAAATAGAAAAAAATATTCAAGAATAATAATTCCTCCTATTTAATTAAAAGAAGGAACTAGAGTAATTTCCTACACTGAAACTTATTTAGAAACAACAACTAAACCACTATTGTGATTTAAAAGAAAAGATAACTCGATACCAGTGAAAGAAATAAAATAGAGAAGCTTATTAAGAATTTGGATTCATAGACTTCTAGCTCTAAGCTTTCTCTCTACTGCGATCCCTTCCTCTGATCGGGCACCATCTTCTTATATAAGAAAATTTCATGATGACTTCTCGATTTGGTGCTAGATTTCCATGGCAAATCTAGATTTTGCATTTGCAGATATGAGAACTCGAATTCTCAATTTGGTGCTAGATTTCCATTGCAAATCTAAATTTTGAATTTGCAGAGATGAGAATTCTGTCATTCTAAGTTTAGATTTCATCGATTTCATCATGGCAAATCAAGACTTGGTGCATTGTCACGGCAGTAATGAATCATAGCTCGATCTTACACTTTTTTGTTTTATTTTTCTTGAATATTTATTTTTCTTTTTTCATGTTACGCACAACAATTCTTCTATAATTATTCCTGCAAAATAAAGTTAAAAATATGGAGAAAACATGATAATTTATATGTTTTTATGAAAAAAATTATGTGGTTAACATCTGGTAAAATGCACTTATCAATCGTGTGCTAGAGCCCAGTTGTAAGTATTCAAACTCCTAAATTCTAGTTTATTCGTAATAGAACGATATCTACATCCAGAAAGATAGTTGGTAAGAGATTGAATATAGATGTGGAAGAGTTGAGTAAGAGGAACTCGATTTTGCATCATGCTTATGATGAGTAAATGTGAAGTCTTCAGTAGATCATGAGTATACTAAGATATGTAAGCTTCTTGAAAAGAGCCATAAGGCAAGAATATCTATCCACCCATATGGTAAAAAAAAATAAGAAAATCAGAAGGTAGATATAAGTTTCAACAAGTAAGAGAAGCAAGGTGAAAAAGTATATGAGGTACCCAGTTAGTGAAGATTATCAGTATATACAATTCAAGCAGAGAAAAATAAGTGCAAATGAACACTTGATACATAAGGAGCCAATGCGAGAGGTAAGTTCAAACAAAGGACATATAGTTTAAGAGAAGGATGGGATATCAGGATCCAGTTGGGGTAAGAGTAACCCAAAATTATGGATGGATTGTTATCAATAGCTCACATTTCCGAAGGATATTGCAAACGTGATAATAGTTCTCCTTGTGAGACACCCAGATGGTGCACTCTAGAGTAGTATAGTCAGATATGAATACTAGATTATTCAGAAATTTTAAAAGATAGGCAGTGGAATCCTAGAAGGGATAAATATTTACCTTAGTATAACTCCCGTCTCTAGAAAACAAAAAAGAGAATGTTAGGCGTCGCGAAGAGCCAGTGAGATGAAGCAAGGGGAGCTATAAATGAAAGAATGTTTTGTTGAAGTTTTCAGAATAAAGTGATAGACAGAAATATTAGCGGGAGAATAGAAAGAGAGTAAATGAAGCATTATGAGTAAGATGTGATAAATGGATGATAACGGTAAATCAAAATATGACAAAATTACAGATTCTATAGTCAAGTGAAGGAAAAAACAAGAGGTGTCAGGCTTTGAGACAATAAAAGAGTATAAGCCATAAAGGCATGTCCCCATTTCGAGAAATGAGTTGGTGACTCGTACATGATTACCAGAAGGAAAAGTTAGACCCCCCAGAGTAATAGAAATTAGTATGGGCTAGTGAATAAGATAAATTGAACATGAATTCGGGACAGAAGGATTTGATAATAGTCGACATCGTGAGAATTTCAGAGATCGCGTTCCGGCGATAATATGGACAACAGAAGAATAACCTTTAAAGGTCATTCAGGAAGACGCTTCCCTAAAGCAAGCACTGTGAGCAGAATTAAGCTTAAGGGACTAAGTGTGCCAGTTACACTAAGTGCCACCATCGTGCGTAAAAAAATCAATTATCCTTGGTACAGAAGGGTTACCGCAAGATGAGTAAGATGTCAGTAAATATGTGAAAAGACGCCAAAGATGATGAGGCAAAAGGAATGAGATTGCATTTATTCAGATCCCACAGATATGTTACGACTCCAGAATATTATACAAGAACTACACCGGGGAGAGGAAGTAAGGGTTCCCGCCCGGGATGTTATTGATAAATAAGTGCAAATGAACACTTGATACATAAGGAGCCAATGCGAGAGGTAAGTTCAAACAAAGGACATATAGTTTAAGAGAAGGATGGGATATCAGGATCCAGTTGGGGTAAGAGTAACCCAAAATTATGGATGGATTGTTATCAATAGCTCACATTTCCGAAGGATATTGCAAACGTGATAATAGTTCTCCTTGTGAGACACCCAGATGGTGCACTCTAGAGTAGTATAGTCAGATATGAATACTAGATTATTCAGAAATTTTAAAAGATAGGCAGTGGAATCCTAGAAGGGATAAATATTTACCTTAGTATAACTCCCGTCTCTAGAAAACAAAAAAGAGAATGTTAGGCGTCGCGAAGAGCCAGTGAGATGAAGCAAGGGGAGCTATAAATGAAAGAATGTTTTGTTGAAGTTTTCAGAATAAAGTGATAGACAGAAATATTAGCGGGAGAATAGAAAGAGAGTAAATGAAGCATTATGAGTAAGATGTGATAAATGGATGATAACGGTAAATCAAAATATGACAAAATTACAGATTCTATAGTCAAGTGAAGGAAAAAACAAGAGGTGACAGGCTTTGAGACAATAAAAGAGTATAAGCCATAAAGGCATGTCTCCATTTCGAGAAATGAGTTGGTGACTCGTACATGATTACCAGAAGGAAAAGTTAGACCCCCCAGAGTAATAGAAATTAGTATGGGCTAGTGAATAAGATAAATTGAACATGAATTCGGGACAGAAGGATTTGATAATAGTCGACATCGTGAGAATTTCAGAGATCGCGTTCCGGCGATAATATGGACAACAGAAGAATAACCTTTAAAGGTCATTCAGGAAGACGCTTCCCTAAAGTAAGCACTGTGAGCAGAATTAAGCTTAAGGGACTAAGTGTGCCAGTTACACTAAGTGCCACCATCGTGCGTAAAAAAATCAATTATCCTTGGTACAGAAGGGTTACCGCAAGATGAGTAAGATGTCAGTAAATATGTGAAAAGACGCCAAAGATGATAAGGCAAAAGGAATGAGATTGCATTTATTCAGATCCCACAGATATGTTACGACTCCAGAATATTATACAAGAACTACACCGGGGAGAGGAACTAAGGGTTCCCGCCCGGGATGTTATTGATAAATAAGTGCAAATGAACACTTGATACATAAGGAGCCAATGCGAGAGGTAAGTTCAAACAAAGGACATATCCCAAGATATATATATATATATATATATATATATATATATATATATATATATATATATATATATATATATATATATATATATATATATATATATATATATATATATATATATATATATATATATATATATATATATATATATATATATATATATATATATATCAACGAGTAGTTAGTAGTTGAGTCACGAAGAGTCTAGTTATGGCTAGACAAGAGGATACATATAAATCAACAGATTGTGCAAGATAAACATAGTGAAACCCAACATAGGGAATTCAGTCTCGCAAATATGATGACATTGTGATCCTTGAGAAATATTCAGATAGGAGTTGGGGGTTGTTAAAGGTACCGTATAAGTGTTATGAAAATAAAAGACGGTGCCACGGAGAAGACAGTCAAAAATTTCAATTTAGAAGAAATCCTACAAGAACAAGGGCGCAGAGGTAAGTAACTAAGGATAATTATAGGCGAGTAAGAACATCAAAAATTCTTTCGGGTATACGATGTAATAAGCTCGCAGCTTTACAAGAGTCAAAGGGTCTCCCTTAAATACTACAAAGAAAGACTAGCTGAGAAAATAAGGAAGAAGGCTTCAACTTAAGCATAGTGACATAAAGAAGAAATGGTCTTGTAACAACAGTCTCACTACAATATTGTATGTACTCCATAAGAAAGTGGCACCTATCGTGGCTAATGAAAGGGAAGAAGAAAAAAATCAAAATGTGATATTTTAGATCATATGATTTACAGAAAATTTCAGTATTCATGGGCAATGAGATAAGCTATGTATTCATGCAACAAGTGGTAGAATGACCAGGAAAAATAATTGATTATGTTTAAAGGCAACTGAGAAGGCACGAAAGGAAATATATGGCGCTAGCAAGTTAAAGGAAGGTTGCGAGTAGTATGAATAGATATTTGTAGGTTGCAAGCTAAAGTATCATAGAACGATAAAGGTTTAGGTAGATAGGAGTAAGGATAAGTAAAGATGAGTGAGAAGGTGACAAGAATCGGTAAGGCCTCAGGATTAAGCCTATCAAAAAATGAGAGCTGATGGTTTCCATAAGTTATAGAAAGCTCAGTATAGCTTGAATTGATTCAGAGGAGTCTAAGACTAGGAGCAATTAGAAGAGATGAAATATTGCCCTGGTAGTAGAATAAGGGTGTAATTGTGATAGATACGAGGATGGCGCTTAGGCCTTTGATTGAGTAACGGTTTTGAGAAAAACGAATTTCATGAATTGCACTGGATTAGAACCCATATGATGAATCGCGTTGGGATGCTATGAAATATGGCCATTGAAGTATAGTTTTGCCCTTAGGTGGATCAGGCAAATCACTTCAAATGTTTCCCGATGAGACGTGAGCCCTAGTGACAAGGTATTACATAAGAGGTTTCAAGTTATCAGTGGTGAATTATAGCTCAATATTAATGTGAATCGACAATAGAGGGGTAGAGGTTCCAAAGTATGGGATAAGATTAGGCTGTTATTATTAAGATAAACGGTAATTAGGAAGCATTAAAGTACTTAGATTTATACATATACGATAAGCAGCGAAAGAGCAACCTTAAATTGGGTAGCAGACCTCGGTAACAATAAATCGAAGTAAGAGTTATGGTATAGTATGGAGGAAAAGGAGAGAAGAGTCGCATAGGCACTTACAAGGTCAGTGTCTTACAAGCTACATGATAGAAGGTAGCAACAATTACGAGATTGAAAGAATTTCGACCACAAGTCGTGGTGTGAGAAAGGGTCCTAAAGAGGGGAATGCCCTAGCCTTTGAATTTATTCACAGAATAGTTGCCTAGATGGCAAGGACAATATTAAAGTATTTATAAAAGCTATAGGTTATGAGACTGATAGGCGAACCAGTCAACATTCGAGGACGAATGTTCCAAAGGGGGGAATGATATTACACCCCATATTTTCGTACGTGAGAGTACATCATAAGTCAATTGATGTAAGCTCAGAAATGAGAAGTAAGTTAATCATGTTACCTTGGAGGTTACAAATCTTTAAGATCATGGATAACAACTACCAAGAGGGTTGAAAGGATTAGGAGCTAAGCAAATTGAAGAAAATAAGTTTCGTCGAATGTCGACAAGTTGGGAATATTATAACATGTACTTTTGGGGTGATACTAGGGTTCTTAAAGTGATAAGGAGGTTATGTTATGAGTTATTATAGTCGTATGATAGTCGTGTGTTACATTTTGAAGTCAAGTGAGTTTTGGAACAAAAGTTGGCAAAGGTCATCACAAGTTACATTCATAATGTGCTGAATATTAGGTCAAATGTAGCAGAGCTTTTCTCCTAATATATTTGGAATTACAGGATTATCCATATATCAAATTGAAGATCTATGAGTCTAGTTTCTAACTCATTAAACCGTTTGTCGATACTATATCAGAGTAGAGAGATATTTGTAGTTTCACGAGACTGCGCAGACTGCATAGGTGACAAGTGGGTGGGTCACTAAAGCCTTTTGAGCAATACCTTTTGTGTATTATATGAGGTCTTTTGGGACATATTATATACCAAATTGAAGGTCTTGGAATTTATTTTCCAATGGTTTTAACCGTTAATTCATACGACATACGGATAAAAAGATATAAGCGTTGGAAGAAGGGCCAATGCTATGGTGCCAAGTAGCACCTTTTTGACTTTTCAACAAAAAGGATATTTATATCCCTTATGTCGTATCTTTCTTCATCCAGAAACCACGACCAAATAAGACCCATAAACTTACCCTTAAGTTCTCTACAAGGGTTTCAAAAAAGCTTAACATCCCGGGTACGAAATCAAGAAGCGATAATATTAGAACGATCCATACGACGTAAGTATCGCTATATCGCCTCTCTTTTTCTTTGTAGTTTGAGTTTTGGAAGGTATTTAATATTTAAGAAAATGCCTACTTTCTGTATTTAAGATTTTAAATATTTAGGAAGGTTGATAAATTCATTTCCAAATAGTTAGAACTCACGCGACGGTGATCAGAAATCGTGAGTTCGAGTTATTCAACCTATAGTGGATTATTTTGTGGGATGTTTCGTGTTATTTTTTTGGGCTGTCTATTTTTATACTGTTTAATGGAGTTTTGTAGGATAAATGGTATGGAGAAATACCACATAATGGCGAAATGGTGGATTAGTCGTTCTTTGTAACATTTTCGGGGTGTTTGACACTACTATAGTTGTCATTTTTGGTATGAAGTAATTGGGGTGTGTTGGGCTATTGTAAGCTAAATATAACATGTATTTTGACTTGAATCCACTGTAGGAGGTAATTATATTATGTTACTGCATCTGTTTAAGGTTATCTTGATGTTGATTAAGTTAAATGGATGGGCTAGACATGAACTAGTGAATAAAGTTGCTAATTGAGGATAATTGGAGTTGTGGATTATTTTTTTTTGTTATAAATATATGGTATACGGCTGGAATCATTGATGAATAACTTCATTATCATGTTAATGATACTGTTAAGTTAAATTAAGGAGTCTATAAGGGGTAATATGGGGTATACAGATTTCAATCGGAGCTTGTCGCTCGTCGTGAAGTATTTGTGATTTGTTGTTGTTATATGGTGTCTTGTTATTGATAATTATAATTGCTAGATTGCTATGGTCATTGTTGTTGATATATGGTATTGGAGGAGGCTCTTGTTACAGGGGAGATGCTGCCCAAATTTATATAAGTGAGCTACTAATTTAAGTTGCGGACTTAGCCTTTACTAAACACTAATTTTGAATCTCCTTATGCTATGATAGATTAAGTTGAGTTGTTTGAAGAATTGCTTGGATGGTATTAAGGACTAAATGGAGCTAAGGTATGTTAAGTCTATCCCTTCTTTCCTTTTGGCATGATCCATATGATGCAACTAAACGAGCAAGCACGCAACTTTCACAAATGATTCTATTCCTAGAAGTACTAGGGTTGCCTATGTTCTTGATTCCCCATATGTCCTACTATCATATCGTCTGCTCATGGGTTTTATGACATTCTGAGAAATCTTATTGACTTACTTCCTTATGCATTGCATTTATTTATACATGTATATTCACCCATGACTATATGGCATTATATACGCATAGATTATATGTATATAGAGTATGGGAAAAGGTTATGGCGTTATATACGCACCACCACCTGATCAACTACTCTACGTTGATGATTTCGCCCACAGAGGCTGAGATGATATGATGGGATACCCTAAGAAGCTTGATGATATTATGTACACATATACCTATGCATGATGTGACATTTATATGCATATGCATGACATTATAAATATTTCATGATTCACAGAGCTATTCAAACTTACAGGTTGAGTTCTTTACTCCATGTTTCTTTCATGTCTTTTATATACTACTTTTATGCCTTACATACTCGGTACTTTAGTTGTACTGGCATCCCTTTTGCCTGGGGACGTTGTGTTTCATGCCCTCAGAAATCGATAGACAGGTTGAGAGTCCTCCTAGTAGGCTATCAACTCAGCGAAAGGTGTTGGTGCACTCCACTTGCTTCGGAGTTGCCTATTTAGTTAGTATGATTTGGACATGTATTGATTGGTATGGCGAGGCCTTGTCCCTACCTTTATGATGCTTATGCACTCTTAAAGGCTTGTAGACATATCTCACGTATATGGATACTTGTATGGCCTTGTCAGCCTATGTTTTGAGTGTACAAATGATCATGTCGGTCTTATAGGCATGTATGTCACATGTATAAGTTTGTATTCCATATTGGGTCGTCCTATGTCGAGTATTCCCTAATGTTTTATTCTGGTTATATCATGACGGCCCTTCTGACCCATTTACCCATGATGGTATGATAAAAAAGATAAGTTACGTTGGTGCTCGGTTAGGTAAGGGATCGGGTGCCCGTCGCAACCTATTTGTTTGGGTCGTGACACCCCGAAGGGGATATTATCAACGAGGACAAACCAATATTTTCCACCAGATGACATTGAATGAAGAATATTTCTCAGCATTAAATACACGTCCGTTACAGAGAATTTTGGCATTCATAGTCTGTCGTCGCATATTATCGCCCTCATTATTGTCATTTAAGAGGGGCTTGATCCTAGGACCTTGTTCCCTAGGTTTAGCTGTAAATAGTGACTTCAACAACCATTGTAACACATGAAATTTCTGACAAACTTATGCTACACATTATTCCAAGCTTAATATTACTTTATTTTCTGTCTAACAATATTCTTATTACTGCCTTCGGAAGCCTTGCTCCCGGAACAAGCTATCTGCTATTTTATCTCCATTTCAACACTAAATCTTGTATTTTATTTAATTTCTTTATCATTTTGGAATTAAATCGATTCACTTGTCTATAAATCACGTTATAAATTCAACTATACCGGTTTACTGATAAACAGTATCTATCCCAATGTAGTAATCATGGGATTACATTTCGAATCATAGCGTCACAAGCATGAGTGTAGCTAGGGGTGGAAGGGGTCATCCGTACTCCTTTCGCCAGAAAATTATACGTACTACATATGCTAAGTTAAAATTATTTTTTATGTATACATAATAAATGTTGAATTCACTTGGCTTCTTGGTATTTTTGCTTCTTTATATTTTGAACTCTCATATTGAAATATTTTGGCTCCGTCACAATTTTAAAAAAGTACTCCATGTCGTTTACTATCATTTAATAATATGCTTATCTAGTGTCTTCCCAATTTTGTTGCTGGTTTGATATGCTGGAAAAAAAAGATAAATCAAGGGGTAATTTCTAGCAGTCCTTTTATCGCTAGAGCCAACTAACGGCCCTACAGAGAAGAGATCAGTGAAGCTTCATCCAGAAAATGGAAGAAGTGGGTGTCATTTCAGTGAAGAGACAATCCGGCAAAAGAAGAACCTTCTTTTAAACAAGGAATCTTCTTCCAATGACTCTGCACTTTTGATGTGCATTTTGTTTGTCTAAGTGCCCATTGGTGCTCCCAAAGACTCTGGAAATGTGAAATAAATATGGCTTTGACATCATTACAACTTGAGGTTCCGTGGGGGAAAAAGAAGGCTTTTTGTTTATTTGATATTGATAGTTCCACTTGCATGCTTTGCCTGGTTTTAGCAAACACCCGCACAACTCGTGATGATTAGACACTTTGAGAATGAGTAGCTAGGTCATGACCATCCCCCACTTTGTGTTAAAAAGTCTTCTTTTTGTTGTTAATAAGCCATGCCTAAAACCATCTTCACTCGCTTATAGTACTTTAATTTACTTGTAATTAGTTGTTACGTATAAACCTGAAATATTCACACATCTTTTAGTCTTTCTTCTTTTAATTATGTCTAATTTTCTTTCAAATAATAATTAATGTGCGAAATTAAGAACTCCGTAGTGCTATGACGTTGACTTTTCCTTTCCTCGTTGATTATTATGATCTTCATTCAGATTTTGATTCTTTCCTTGAATTCAGAATATTTTTGATACATTGTTGTTAATATTTTTAGTGCAAAATTCCTGAAGTTGAGTAACGCAGAAATTACAAAAGGAAGTTTTGACTTGTTCTAGATTCCTATTTCTACCTTTGATTATTCGGTCCTTGGGTTTCTTTTCTTCCCCACTGTATATGCAGCCTTTTCTAATTTAGCGTGCTAGCGGTTGATGAATATGAACACTTGCATGGGATGCCCAACTCCATATCGCAACTTACTTTAAATATTTCTTTTATCAGTGACCCAACATCTCAAGTAATATATGGAATCACTTTTTTTCTGTCAGAAAGAAAGAAAGAAAGGGATTCGACATTTCTAACGCATATTCAATTCAATCGACATCACTCCATTGATTTCTTTCAAATCAAACAATCATGCAAATGCAAAAGATTTGCATTGAGAAATTAAAGGAAAGTGCCTACCCTCTTTTCGTGGGGTCATTAATCGTGACTTATCTTGCCTTACTGAGAAAATATCTTTTTAAAAAATCTCATAATATATTAGTAATACAATCATATCTCTATGTTATAGTATGACCATATAACAATCATTCATAATAAATATCATATTTTTTTTCGAAACTATTTTATATTTTACCTCTTTTTAATAGTATTTTACCTATAACAACAACTGTCTTTATAACAGTATGTTTTTTGTAAAATTACCCATCTATAACAACCAGGGGCGGATGCATGTCTAGCGAAGCGGTGTCACCCGAAACTGCTTCGTCGGAAAATTTTACTAAATATGTATTAATATTTTGAGAAAATAAATAAGTAGGATAAAATAACACCACTTGATCTAAATTGTATCTTGGTGCGTTGGTTATGTGCTTTATTTTGCTCTAAAAGGTTAAAGGTTCAAACCTCAATAAGCACATTTTTCTGTTTGCAAATATTTGAGAGAGCCTCTGGTTAAAAGTTGTAATGAAGTAGAATTGAACTCATGACCTTTTCTAACTTAATACTCAACAAAATTAATAGACTAAAACTATTTGTCTACAAGTATGATAATTAAACTTATCATTCCCGTTCTTTTATAAATTATGACACCGCTTACAAAATTTCCAACGCACGCCTACGATAACAACCATGTACAATTTATAAGATTATTAATAATAAGCTTAAAGATTTTGATTTGATCAAATTTTTTAAAATTTTATTGCACCACTTATAATAAATAATATTATGTTAATACATATTTTCATAATTAAATATTTTATTTAATTAGATTAAAGGATATGCTTGTATATTTTTATTTCTTTGCACAAAAGGTTCTATCATGCACTGTGTCTGATATTTGAAGATCTTCCCATACAATCTTTTCATTGGACAAAGTTCCATTGTGTATAATGCTTAAGATTTCAAGATTTATACAAATCTTTTCTAGAGTTCTTAATCTTGGAAGAATTTAATTTTTTAGTTGCTTTAGAATGTGTGCATTAGAGTTTAAATCATTGTATATTTAGTCATAAATTTACTTATAATATATTAGCTTTCTTTAATATTTAATTAGTGAAATATGTATATCTTTTGAGATTTTAAATTTAAATAATTTTTTATCTTTTATATGTAACATAAAAAAAGGACAAAAAATATTTTTCATAATCTATCTATAACAGCCAGAAAATGTTTAAAAGTCAAATGTTATTATGGACATATAACATTCATTCATTATAAAAGGATAAAAATATCGAAACAAACGATGTTGTAATATAAAGATTTGACCGTATATATGGGAGTTAGAGGGCTTCTCTTGGAGGAATCAAAGATCATCTTCTCCAATTTAATTTCCACTTTTTCAAACAAAAAACAAAATAGGAAAATCAACGCATCCATTGACCCATTTAACGTGCGAGGTTGTGAATCTTTAATTTGAAAAAATGATAAGATAAGTCCATCCCTGGAGGAAAGGAACCAAAGTAAGGTATAAAATTATTTTTAAAAAAGTTAAATAATTTGAGCATCAAAGTTGGCCACAAATAGCATCAAATACTTGTGGCTATTATATAATTAGATTAATAAAAATAGAAAAAAAGAAACGTGGAGATAGGATAAGAACACTTTCTCCGCACAAATGGTGCAACAGGAAACATATACAATGAATATAAAACAATATATAGTGAATCCTATTCAGCCTACAGCGTCTGACCAAATATATCTAATTGACATGAGGCGCAACTCCGACTCTAATTAAGGTCATATCTTACTACAATATCGTATCTTTTTCAACTGCAATATCAAATTTTAAAATTACAAGGGTCAAGGCCTCAAGGGTCTCCCAATTTAAAACGTGTGGATTTCAGCCTCTCTAATGTAATTAAACTGACTTCATAATATTCGTCGTGTAATTATACTCATCTTTATAGTGATCAGATTACTTTCCCGGCTCTTCCTCGTTTGCTTAAACACGAGTAAATTTCATGGGTGGTCATTCAACTTTGTATTCATTATCTAAAAGTTATTTTTATTTCTTTTGTTACGTAAAAGTCATTCAAATTTGTATTCATTACCCAAAAGTCATTTTTCTTTCTTTTGTTACACAAAAATTATTTTATTATGCTCTAGTTATCACAATAATCACTTTGACCAGATTTTACAAACTTTTTACCTGAAAAGTTTATTATGCCCTTGACATTATAAATTTTCCTATTTATTTAATATACTCGTACATTTAATTTTTTCTTAATATTAAATTTTAAGATATATAAGTAGCATTATTAAATTTGTCAATAACATTACCGTGAACAAATCCCAAGTCTACGTTCTTAATCATGCTTAATAAAAATTAAAAAAATCAAAGCTCATTGATTTATCAGCCAAACCATACCCATTAATTTAATAAATAAAATACTCACATTTAGCAAAATGGCACATCAGATTAATACTTTCAAATAAATAATATTAACAGATAAAACTTTAAAAAACTTAATATTAAACACAAATATCTTTAAAAACTATCATTTGTTAATCAAATATGTTTTTATTATTTTAAATAAATATTAAAAATAACTATTTTTTATCATTTTTATATTTAAAATATGTTCATGTTTGAATATGATTAAATAAATTGAGTGCCATGAAAAAATTAAATGTATGGATATATTATAAAAATAATAAATAAAATAATTTAAAGTTATTTTAGTTATAAGTAAAATACTTAGGTAAAAATATATTATATAGTATATAATATAGAAGGTATTACATAAATGAGAGGATTAATGTCAAGGATATAATAGACATTTCAAGTAAAAGTATTATAAAATCTGGCCAGTGTGACTCTTGTGATAAATAGAGCAAAGTAAAATAAGTTTTGTGTAACAAAAAAAAGAAAAATAACTTTTGGATAATGAACATAAAGTTAAATAATTTTTACGTAACAAAAAAAAAATAACTTTTGAATATGAACACAAAATTAAAACCCATGAAATTTACTCCTTAAACACTTCATATTATGACTCACGAGTTTCTGTCTCTAAAATATTTCCGGATGAGATTTACTTCGTCCCAATCAAGGTGAAGATATAACAGAAGAAATTAATGGTAGAATTATCAAAAAAACATTGCACATGCGAAAATCTAGAATTTATTGGGCTGACATACAATGAAGACTAGAGAAGGACTTTTATCTAATCAATTTTAATTTGGAGCACGTGAATCATAATATATAGCTGGGGATTAATATATAGCAGTCCTCTTCGTATTGTGAGAATTTTCCAAATAACAGGTTCCACGTTCGTTGTATTCTTTTAATAGTTTTCACAGGTCTCTTACGAATATATTTAATCATTTTAAACTACAAAACATTTTTTTTATTTATTTATAAAAAAAAAACTACCATAAGTTTTTTATAGGCTCCACTCTTTTAATCCTTAAGTTTTGGCATCTTCTTGTTGTAATGTTATTCCATTCCAATATTTCTCTCTGTTTTATCTTTTCCGTTCTCATTTAACAGGAGGTGCTTCAATTCCATTTATATGTTGCCCTTATAACGTTATTTGATCTTTAACACGACCTCTCATTATATCCCTTGGCCAACATCCAAACTAAAACAACATGAAAATTAGACATCAAGTTGCAACCTATTGAATACTGCAACTCTTTTAATATAACAATAGCAGCTTAATCTTTTCACTGGTAACACATCCTAGTCAGCTCCACTTTATTGGCTTCTATTTGTACTAAAACACTATATTGACTTTTGTCCAACACTTTTGCAAGAAATTAAAATCAAGAATTATCTCAATCAATTAGTGCAATGTAATTAATTAATTAATTAATTCAACTATTGGAGTTTCTTATAGTTATCAACACCTACCTCTCTAGATTTTGAAAGGTTTGTCATTTGTGTAATCAAATGTAATTCGTTGCATATTGACAAAAAAAATGTCAGGTTAATAGGACTTAAAATATTCATGATTTTGGGAAAGCAAGTGCACATTAAATAAGGCTAACAAAACTCTATTGGTCATTGCTACGTGGCAAGGTTTGCCAACAAGGCAATTACTTTTTAATTTCCTATTGGATAAAAGTGTCTATATTGAAAGGTTAATAGAGGATTAGGATGACACGTCAGTCTCAGAGTCAATAGAAACTTGGCCATTCCATTAATTTTTGGCCTTTGAAAGTTTCTAAAGGTCGTTTATTGCCAATTCTTGACCTTGCCTGTCATTGACGAGGTGGTTTATCCATATATTTGTAAACCTCCACAAATAAAGGGGACCCAGAAAATAAAACCACGAAAAGTTCAAGGATAAAAATGGAAATTCATTTAAAAACTCAAGCAAATCGTTTCTCCACGCTCTCTTAAGCATGTTATCTTTCACGAATCACTATCTTTGGTTTAGTCTGAGAGGTTGTTGTTCACGCACAATTAATAGCGCGTGACGTATGTTCGAAAGGGAAATCGTCCACGCTGTCTGCCCTTTTGCTTTTCTGTTGGTGTGTCACGTTGCCTATATATAGGGGGACATGCGAACCATGATTCTCCACCGAAAACTAAAGAAAAGAAACACTCTAAAATCTGAATTATACCCTGAAGAGGAAATTCATTGAAACGATATTATTAGTCTTCAAAATATTTGTCGATATGTCGCCTACTAACTTTGCTACCGATTTTGAGGGATTTTCCGGCGAAATGCCTGAAGCCGACATTCAAATCATCACCTCCGGTCGCCGCCGCATTCCGGCACATTCTACTGTTCTGGTACGGAATTTCTAAGTATTCGAGTTTCACAAATTCAATAAGATTTGATTGCCCGGTCGAATCTTCATATTCGCGATTTAAAGAACTTGAATTGTATTTTCAAACGGGAGAATTGTCAACTTTTTAAAGGAGAAATTTCAATTTTCAGTTCCAAAATGTGAATAGAACTGAATATTGAATCAATTAGTGGATAATCTGTGTCAATTTGCAAAAAGTACTGATCTTTTTGGCAAAATGTAATTGTAGGCTGCGGCTTCGTCAGTTCTGGAGAGCATACTGGTTCGGCCGCAAAAGCGACGGAGCTCGGAGAAAACTATTCGGATTCTGGGTGTTCCCTGCGACGCCGTTACCGTGTTTGTCCAGTTTCTCTCTTCTTTCAAGTGAGTTTACTGACTCACGCCAAGTCCATCTTCGTACATTCACGTTATTCTCATGAGTAGTTTTCTCGCTAAACCTTTGAAACCTGATTGGTTTGAATTAAGTTAGACCTGAATTTACTGGAGCTAAATTGACCATTAACAGTAGATTTTTCCCTTTAATTAAAAGATGGGTAACTGGCCCCTAAACCAAATCCCTGTCTCCCATTTATTTATCGTCTTACACATGGTACAATCATTGCCTCATAGATTAATTAATCACATGTTTCTTTTCTTTAATAGTATTCTATAAAAGACTCAAGCACCAGCGGTTCTATGTTTTCCTCTATTATTGGAGGAAAGAATATCTTATTAAATAAATATCTTGGTGTCAGAAATTGACTAAGTTATCCTTGTGATCAGGTGCAGTGAGGAACAGATGGAGAAACATGGAATTCATCTTCTAGCACTCTCTCATGTGTACTTGGTACCACAACTAAAGCAGAGATGCACAAAGGGGTTAGCTGAGCAATTGACCATTAAAAATGCGGTAGATGTTCTTCAACTGGCCAGGCTCTGTGATGCACCTGATCTTTATCTCAAGTGCTTGAAATTTATATCAACCAATTTCAAGAAAGTTGAGAGGACTGAGGGTTGGAAGTTCCTCCAAGATCATGACTCTTTGCTTGAACTTGAAATTCTGCAGTTCATGGATGAGGCTGACTCGGTATGTTTAAAATTACTTTAGCATAATTCCTCTTTGGTTCTTTTAGATTGACCAATATCAGATTAAATTAAAAAATTTATCGTGAAGATGTTGTACAATGTTAAAGTTTGTCACTTGATAGTGAAACAATAGGATTAAAACAATCTTGGCACATTTGTTTGCATCTCCTTTACCATTCAGCTAATGTTTACTCAATCAAATTTGGAATTTTGCTATTATAGAGGAAGAAGAGGACAAGAAGACACAGACGGGAGCAGAACTTGTATTTACAGCTAAGCGAAGCGATGGATTGTATAGAGCACATATGCACTGAAGGATGCACCAGCGTGGGGCCATGTCATGAGGAGCCCTGCACAAAGAAGCTTCCATGTAGCAAATTCAAAACATGTCAAGGCGTCCAGCTCCTTATTCGACACTTCGCTACGTGTAAGAGAAGGGTGAATGGAGGTTGTTTGCGATGCAAAAGGATGTGGCAACTCCTTAGATTGCACTCTTCTATTTGTGACAAACCTGATGAATGCCGAGTTCCACTGTGCAGGTAACAACTAGTTTGTTGTTCTTTACAATTACTCCATTTTATACTATGAACATTGGCCTCGCAACATTTCCATGTGAATTATCAGGACAAAGAGTTCATTTAATTGATTTGTCTTAATAGAAAAAGCAATGAAAGTGCTGTGTCCTGGGCTTGTCCATTTCATCTTTCATGATCGCGTTGTTGTGACCCTTTCTTTCTCTTTTAGATTGTTTGCTAGCTGAAACGTCTCTTTCTGTTTTCCTGTAAAAACCATCTATAATTAAATGTTCTAATAGCCTTACAATATGTTGGACTGGATAAGGTCGAAACTCTTACATAAATATCAGATTAAAATAAAGTAGTTTGCCCTAGCTCTTTATCAGTAGGGCCAATTATTTTTCTTGTTTGTCCTTGGTATTCTTGAGTCTCTAAATATGTCCAATTCTACATTACAGACAACTCAAAGTGAAGGTGCAACAAAAGGGAGATGATGCGCTATGGGAATCACTTGTTAGAAAGGTGGTGTCAGCCAGAACCATATCCTCATTATCTCTGCCCAAAAGAAAGAGAGAAGAGGAACCAAAGATGAACTTAGACCATCATCAAGTGAGAAGCTTTTGACAACTCAGTGTCAGTAGTTTGGAGGTTTAATAGTACTATAAATTGCTGGTAGAATATTAGTGAAAGCTCAATGGTGTAGCACAGCTTCTTTTGTTATTATATATGTTTTGCTCTAGTGGTTTTACTTCATGTGTCAGTTCTGAGTTGGAGAAATCCTCTGTAAATGCAGGGGTACAACAGTAGAGTTGTATAGGAATGAATTTGGTACATGTAGTGGATGGCCGTCAATTGTGTCTTCCTCCATTTTGCTTGATGATCAAGTAAACTGGTGAGGTAATTTATTGTATTTGGCTTCAATCAGTTAGAGTTTGGTTTCTTTTACACATAAGATTTCGACAACCCCTTCAAACCCCTCCCCCCCCCAAAAAAAAAAAAAAAAAAAAAACCTCCTCTATCACGACCCAAAATTTCAAGTGTCGTAATGACGCCTATCGTGATACTAGACAAGCCGACAACTCACACATACCAACATCTTGAAATTTAAATTATACGGAAATGAGCTTAAGTAAGTAAAAGTCACATAAAAATGAATGAAATGTCAGCTCCATACAGAATATCCCAGAACCTGGGTGTCACTGAGTACATGAGTATCTAAACAAATACATAGATTGATTCATTGTCTAAGAAAGTAGAACTGAATAAGTAAAATAGAGGTATAAGGGAGGAGAGTCAAGGTCTGCGGACACCAAGGAAGCTACCTCGATAATCTCCGGACGGCTGAAAACACTGAGAATCAGCAACCGCCGTGTCCGAAAATACTTGGATCTGCACACGAAGTGCATGGTGTAGCGTGAGTACAACCAACTCAATAAGTAACAAATTTAACCTTTGGACTGAAAGTAGTTTGGACTGAATGTAGTGACGAGCTCGAACATTACATCCCATATACATAATTAACAGTACGGAATTTTGCGAAAATTCATAATCTGCAGGTAATGGTACAAGAATTTAGACATGCTTCAAGGTTTAACAATTAAACTTAGAACATATAAAATATGTCAAGTCTGGATGATACGAGGAATATGACATCCCTATATCTACATGCATATATGCATATCGTATGTGATGTAACACAACCAAAGCCTCGCGTACTCACACTCTCGGAGTACTCAGCCTATCTGTCTCAATTCTCGCTCATCACACTCAATCACTCAGCACTGTACAGGGAAGATCCATCAAGGGCAGATCCAGCCAAAATGCAAATAAATCTAGGGCAAATCTAGCCCAAATTCAAATGAATCAATAGCAGTTACGCTCACTGTAGGTGTGCAGACTCCGGAGGGGCAGATCCAGCCCAAGCGTTATAATAAGCCAAATCCTGGCATGAATCAATAAAGCATGCTGCGGTGTGCAGCATGATCCTATAAATGTCACTCACAAACAGGCTCTCGGCCTCACTCAGTCAACAATCTCTCCAATCTCTCGAGCTCACAACACTCATGCTAAGCAACCCAAATCAATGATATAAGATGTGACGATATACGGCAATAGAGACTGAGATATGATATGTAATGATTAATGCGACTGAGTACATAACTGCAATTAAGCAAATAACTCAACAGCGAAGAACGACCATTGTGGGTCCCAATAGTACCAGCACATAGCCTAAACATGATTTCTAGCATAAATCACAGCTCAAGTGATCTAACACATAGAGTATGGTAATAATTTTCAGATAAGTTAGCTACACAGTTCCATGGAATCGACTAAATCACAATTTCTACGGTGCATGCCCACACGCCCGTTACCTAGCATGTGTGTCACCTCAACACCAATCACATAATACGTAATTCGGGATTTCATACCCTCAGAACAAAGTTTAGAAGTGTTACTTATCTCAAACCGTGCAAGTCTCTACTCCAACAAGCCTTTGCCTCGCGAAACGGCCTCTGAATGCCTCAAATCTCAAGAAACCCTTCGAAATCCCTCTCAAAAATCGTCTTAGTCCGAGTTTGCAAAGTCCAAAATGATAAAAATCATGAAACCCTCGAATTTAACATTCTGCCCAGTGCTTTTGCACCTGCGGAATTGCTTTTGCGATTAAATTCCCGCTTCTGCTGAAGTCACTTAATTCTAGAGGGTTTGCACCTGCGCTCAAAGTTCCGCACCTGCGGAAGCGCTTCTATGACCCTTGATCCGCTTCTGCGAAGACAGTACATCCTTCTATTCTCCACATCTACGGAGCCTTAATCACACCTGCGGGCTCGCAGAAGCGGCATTTCCCTCGCACCTGCGACCCATCAGTAGCCTAGTCAAACTCGCTTATGCGCCACTCTAGCCTCACCTGCGACCAATCCCCTCGCAAGTGCAATCACACCAGAAGGTCCACAACTTCATCAATGCTTCAAGTCCCGTTTTTGATCTGTTACCATCCGAAACCAACTCGAGGCCCCCAGGACCTCAACCAAACATACCAACAAGTCCTAAAACACGATACGAACTTAGTCGAGGCCTCAAATCACATCAAACAACATCAAAAACATGAATCGCACCTCAATTCAAGCCTAATGAAAACTAAGAAATTTTAAATTCCACAATCGATGTCCAAACCTATCAAATCACGTCCGATTGATCGCAAATTTTGCACCCAAGTCATAAATGACACAACTGACCTATTCCAACTCCCGGAACCAAAATCCGAGTTTGGTAACCACAAAATCAACTCTCGGTCAAACTTTTCAATTTCCACAACTTCTAATTTTCCAACTTTTGCCATTTCAAGACTAAATCAACTACGGACCTCAAAATCACTATCTGTACACACTCATAAGTCCGCAATAACCCAACGAAGCTATCGAAACTATCAAAACTCCATTTCGGAGCCATTTACACATAAGTCAACATCCGGCAACCCTTTCAAATTAAGCTTCCAACCTTGAGACTAAGTGTCTCAACTCATTCCGAAACATCCCCGGAACCGAACCAACTACCCCGGCAAGTCACATAACGGAAAATGAGCATAAAATAATCAGTAAATTAGGGAACGGGGCTACAACACTCAAAACCACCGGCCGGGTCGTTACATCCCTCCCATCTTAAACAAACATTCGTCCTCGAACGAGTCTAGAAACATACCCGGAGTCTTAAATGGGCGTGGATATATGCTCCGCATCTCCCGCTCGATCTCCCAAGTAACCTCCTCATCTGGATGACCTCTCCACTGCACCTTCAATGAAGCTATGTTCTTTGACCTCAACTTTAGAACCTACCGATACAAAATGGCCACCGGCTCCACATCACAACTCAAATCACCATCCAACTGAACCGTGCTAAAATCTAAGACATGAGACGGATCGCCGACATACTTCCGGAGCATAGAAACATGTAACATTAGATGAACACTCGACAGACTAGGCGGCAAGGCAAGCTTGTAAGCCACATCTCCAATCCTCTAAAGTACCTCAAACGGACCAATATAGCGAGGGCTCAACTTGCCCTTCTTCCTGAACCTTATAACACCTTTCATGGATGAAACCTTGAGTAGTACCTTCTCCCCCACACTGTAAGCAACATCGCGAACCTTCCGATCGGCATAACTCTTCTATCTAGACTGCGTCGTGCGAAGCCGATCATGAATCAACTTAACCTTATCCAAAGCATCATGAACAAAGTCAGTACCCAACAGTCTAGCCTCACCCGGCTCAAACCATCCCACCGGAGACTGACATCGTCTCCCTTACAAGGCCTCATACGGAGCCATCTGAATGCTCGATTAGTAGTTATTGTAGGCAAACTCTACGAGCGGCAGAAACTGATCCCAAGAACCCCTAAAATCTATGAAACAAGCGCGTAGTATATCCTTCAATATCTAAATAGTGTGCTCAGACTGTCCGTCCTTCTGAGGGTGAAATGATGTACTCAACTCAACCTATGTGTCGAACTCTCGCTGCACTACTCTCCAAAACTGTGATATAAACTGTGTGTCCCGATCTGAAATAATGGACATCGGCACACCGTGAAGGCGAACAATCTCGCGGATATAGATCCCAGCCAACCGCTCCAAAGAATAAGTAGTCCCAACTGGAATAAAATGCATGAACTTGGTCAACCGATCCACAATCACCCAAATAGCATCAAACTTCCTCAAAGTCTGTGGGAGTTCAACTACAAAATCCATAGTGATACGATCCCATTTCCACTCCGGAATCTCAAGCCTCTAAAGAAATCCTTCCGGTCTATGATGCTCATACTTCACCTGCTGATAATTTAGGCACCAAGCTACAAACCCCACTATATCCTTCTTCATCCTTCTCCACCAGTAGTGCTGCCTCAAGTCTTGGTACATCTTTGTGGCACCCGGATGAATGGAATACCGCGAACTGTGAGCCTCTTCAAGAATCAACTCACGTAGCCCATCTATATTAGGCATACCAATCCGACCATGCATTCTCAACACTCCATCATCCCCAATAGTAACATCATTAGCACCGTGTCCTTAAGGACAAGCAAATGGGGATCATCATACTGGCTCTCTCTGATGCGATCATATAAAGAAGACGGAGAAACCACACAAGCTAAAACCCGGGTGGGCTACGAAATATCTAATCTCAAGAACTGGTTGGCCAAGACCTGAAAATCAACTGCAAGCGATCTCTCACCAATAGGAATAAATGCAAGGCTACCCATATTCACCACCTTTCTACTCAAGGCAACAACCACCACATTGGCCTTTCCGGGATGATCCAGAATGGTAATATCATAGTTCTTTAGCAGCTCCAACCATCTTCACTGCCTCAAATTTAGATCCTTTTTGTTTGAACAAGTTCTAGAGACTTCGATGATCCGTAAATACCTCACAAGACACACCGCAGAGATAGTACCTCTAAATCTTCAATGCATGAAGGATGGTTTCCAACTCCAAGTCATGAACATGGTAGTTCTTATCATGGGTCTTCAACTGGCGCGAAGCATAAGCAATCCCTCTACCATCCTGCATCAACACACACCCAATACCAATCCGAGTAGCATCACAATACACTGTATAAGAGCCAGAAGCTGTAGGCAAAACTAGAACTGGAGCTGGAGCTGTGGTCAAGGTAGTCTTGAGCTTCTGAAAGCTCTCCTCACACTCATCCGACCACCTGAATGGAGCACCATTTTGGGTCAATTTAGTCAAAGGCATTGCAATAGACGAGAAGCCCTCCACGAAGCGTTGATAATATCTGGACAAGTTGAGGAAACTCCGAATCTCAGTATCTGAAGACGGTCTAGGCTAACTCTGGACTGCCTCTATATTCTTTGGATCCACCTTAATCCCCTCACTAAACACCACGTACCCTAAGAACGCCACCAAACTAAGCCAAAACTCACACTTAGAGAACTTGGCATAAAACTTCTCCCCCCAGCCTCTGTAGTACAATCCGCAAATGTTGGGCATCGTCCTCCTTGCTACGTGAGTACACTAGGATATTATTAATGAATACTATAACAAATGAATCAATATATGGCTAAAATGCACTGTTCATCAGATGCATGAATGCTACTGGGCGTTGGTCAGCCCAAAACACATCACAAGGAACTCATAGTGACCATAACGAGTCCTGAATGCCATCTTTAGAATATCCGAGTCCCGAATCTTCAACTGGTGATACCCAGACCTCAAATCAATCTTAGAGAACACCATCACTCCCTGAAGCTGGTCAAATAAATCATCAATGCGCGACAAAGGATACTTTTTCTTGATTGTAACTTTGTTAAACTGCCTATAGTCGATGCACATCTGCATAGTACCATCATTTTTCTTCACAAACAGAACTGGTGCACCCCAAGGCGACACACTAGGACTAATAAATCCCTTATCAAGAAGTTCCTGAAGCTGCTCTTTCAATTCCTTCAACTCAGCTGGTGCCATACGATACAGAAGAATAGAAATGGGCTGAGTACCCGGCACCAAGTCAATACCAAAGTCAATATCCATGTCGGGTGGCATACCTGGCAGGTCTGCAGGAAACACATCTGGAAAGTCTTGCACTACCAGAACAAAATCAATGGTAGGGGTATGGGCACCAATATCCCTCAGAAAGGCCAAATATGACAGACACCCCTTCCCAACCATCTGTTGGGCCTTCACATATGAAATCACCCTGTTGGGAACATAATCTAGAGAACCTCTCCACTCGATCCTTGGCAACCCTGATATCGCCAACGTCATGGTTTTAGCGTGACAATCCAGAATAGCATGACATGGAGACAATCAATACATACCCAAAATCACGTCGAAATCGACCATACTAAGCAATAAGAGATCAACTCTAGTCTTAAATTCCCTAATAGTCACTACACACGATCGGTATATACGGTCCACAACAATAGCATCGCCCACTGGCATAGATACATGAACAAATGAAACTAAAGACTCACGGGGCATATCCAGATAATGAGCAAAATATGATGATACATACGAATAAGTGGAACCAAGGTCAAATAATATAGAAGTATCCCTGTGGCATACTGAGACAATATCCGTGATTATTGTGTCTGAAGAAACGGCATCTGATCTGGCAAGAATAGCATAGAATCAATCCTGACTGCCACCTGATCCCCCCCCCCTCTAGGGTGACCTCTGGCTTCTTGAGCCCCACCCTAAGCTGGTTGGGCGGGTGGTGAAGTAACTGGTGCAAAAGTCGCAGCCTGACTCCTCTGCTAAACTGGGCCTTCCGAAAGGAACGGGACAAAACTTCTTCACATGACCCAACTCTCCACACTCAAAACATACCCTCTCGGAAAATGCTAGCAAATACTGAGGCGGGCCCTGAGAAACAGAATAACTACCAGAGGAATCTGGTGCAGATGAACCCTGAACTAAAGGTGCACGATATGAAATCTAAGCTCGGAGTGCACTGAGAGATGACTGGCCCGGTCGAGCACTGTAGGAACCATGGCTAGTTGATGCACCACGATGAAATGGACGAGCCATTTGAGAGGGCCTAAAAGGACAACCCCTGCTATGGTGGAACTGACTCATAGAGGGAACACCGCTGAAACCACCCGAACCACGAGGCCTCTTGGCCTCCCTCTCCTCACGCTCCTAACTACGAACCAACTCTAGCCGCTGAGCAATATCAACCACCTCGTCAAACCTAGCAGCTGATACACATTCCCGAGTCATAACAAAACGCAACTGATAGGTGAGGCCATCAATGAACCTCCTAATCCTCTCCCTCTCAGTGGGAACCAACCAAACTTCGTGACGAGCCAACTTTGAAAATCTCATCTCATACTGGGTCACAGACATTCCCTCCTGACGTAGCTGCTCTAATTGCCTGCACAGCTCCTCCCTGAGGGTCTGTGGCACAAACTTCTCCAAGAAGAGAATGGAGAACTAATGCCATGAAAGTGGTGCTGCACCAACTGGCATGCTCCTCTCATAGGTCTTCCACCATCTGAAAGCTGCCCCAGTCAACTGAAAAGTAGTAAATGAGACCTCAGTGGTCTCCAAAATACCCGTCGTGCGAAGAATCTACTAGCACCTATCCAAGAAGTCCTGAGCATCCTTTGACTCAGCCCCACTGAATGATGAAGGCTGGAGCCTCCCAAATTTCTCTAGTCTCTTCTGCTCCCCATCACTCATAATGGGACCCACCTAGGCCTGAGCAACTGCAACTGGCTGGGCCGGTAGTACCCCCTCCCTGCACTACTTGCTCTAGAGTACGGGCGGCGGGACTCTAAATACCTTTCACGGCCTGAAAAGTGGCTGGCGTGGTCTGAACAGAAACAGCCTGAACATGGCTAGTGCAAACAGTCAATATCTGAGCCAAAGCCTTCTGAAGGCCTGGAATCAAAATGGGCATAGCTGATGCCTGAGCTGGCTCCACTAGCTCGACCACATCTGGAACCTGCTCCTGATCTGGAGCAACTGGTGGATCTGCAGTTGCTTCTCTAGCTGCTATACGAGCTGCACCTCGGCCTCTACCGCACCCTCGGCCTCTCGAAGCCCTAGCTGGTGGTACTGGTGTTCGTCCGCCTGATCCGGTAGCACGTGTCCTCACCATCGGTGAGAGAATAGAATAACAGAAGTTTAGTTCCTAAAATCAACAAATTCGTGCGACAAGAATACAAGAATGTGAAGTTTTACTAAGGGTTCAGCAGCCTCTCGAAGATAAGTACAGTGTCACGACCCAAAATCCCACCACATGCATCGTGATGGCACCTAGTCTCTAAGACTAGGTAAGCTGATTTCCATTATATTTCGAAGCCATTTGTTTTTAATATGAATTGAATAGGTAATCAAAATCAACAGCAGAACAAATATGAATATAACAACCTCCTAAGACTGGTAGTACTGAGTCACTAACTCTAACTGAATACATGAAATGATCTCAAAGATCGAATACTCAATACTGTTTGATTAATAATTAACAGTACAATAAAATGAAAGGATTTCAAGGGACTGCGACGACTAAGCAGCTCTACCTTGAATCTTTGCGATCACACTTTAACTCTTTGTGAGTCCGATAGCTCCAATACCTGGCTCTGCACAAAACTGTGCAGAAGTGTAGTATGAGTACACCACGGTCGGTACCCAGTAAGTATCAAGACTAATCTCGGTGGAGTAGATACGAGGTACAGTCAAGACACTCACTAGTCTAATAGCATGTGCAATAAGATATACAAAATAATATGAAACAAATAACAATAAGTGCAACAAGAACACCATTAATAACGCTCAACAATTTATAAATATAAGTACACCCAATTAAATCAAGTATTTCAAATAAATATCTTTCACATATAATTCTTCCGAATAAATCTTTTTCAAATATAATTCTTTCAAATAAATATCTTTCAAATATACTTCCTTTACATAAATCTCTCTCAAATATAATTTGTTCAAATAAATACCTTTCGAATGTAATTCTTTCAAATAAATCGTTTTGAATAAAAATTCTTCCAAATAAATATTTTGAATATAATTCTTTCAATTAAAAAGTCACCTTGTGACACTTCATTTCATAATCATACAACTACGGGTCTCGGCCCATTTTTATATTTTTCATAAACATAGGTCTCAACCCACCCACTTTTATATTTCCACGGCACTTCGTTCTTATAATTAAATTATCATATTTCCCCGGCACCTCGTGCCCTCATTTCATATCACAACTGCACGGACAATTCACGTGCCAATATCATCATTATTTACTCATAACACCTCGTGCCCACATTTCATATCATAATCTGCCTGGCAATGGCCATAGACCCCAATTTCAACATAAATCAGACTATTACCAATTTACTAATAACAAGACCAATTGCACAAGATATAAAAATAAACACAATAAAAATCACAATATCACATAAAAATTTCCAACGCAACAACCCCACATCATCACATATCATCCCTGACAATAGCCACTCTTATCTCTCCTATAGCCACCTTTATCACTCCTATAATAGCCTCCCTTATCCCTCCGCCCTGACAATATCAATAGCCACCCTTATCGCTCTTATAGCCACCCTTATCGCTCCTATAGCCACCCTTATCTCTCCTATAACCACCCTTATCGCTCCGCCTAGAAAATATCCCAATACACATAACATCAGTGAAATGCCCCCTTATACCCACATAATATCAACAGTGAAATGCCACCCTTATATCCTCAAAATAATAACTTAATTAACACAACACTTTATACGGAATATTATCACGACAACATGACAAAATCAATTCATATCACAATTTGCCCAATGGCCACAATCAATTCCAAGGATATGATCAAATCAATTAATTTCACAACAAATAGTCCAAGGCTCCACATAATATATATAAAAGCTCAAAATCAATCAACAGAGATAGAAAATAATCAGCATATGGCAACGCCTTCATCAATCCAAATTTAGATAACTATATTAACACTTCTTCTTAAGCTTGCTTAATTAATTATTTGCATAGAAAAAATTCATAATGAAATTAAATTCCAAGAAATATCAAACCATCGAACTCACGGAATTCACATAAATATAAAAGTAATAATTACATTGAATTGTCGTATAAAAACAAGTTCAATAAATGTGATTCGAGGCATGGCAATTAGATGATTAAATATATGCCAAAAATTATCCAATTTACAACACAATATGCCTAAGACTTTAACTTAATAAATTTTTCACATATAAGCTCGGGTACGTACTCGTCACCTCGCGTACACGGTTTTTCACATTTTATAAATGGCACATAAGACTCGATGCCTAAGGGGTAATTTCCCCACTCGAGGTTAGGCAAGACACTTACCTTTTTGAAGTTATGCCGATATTCCAAAACTGCCTTCTTTCTTGAATTGACCTTCGAACAATTCAAATCTATCCAAATTAATTCAATTCAGTCAACACTAATTATAGGAATTAATTTCATATGAAAATATTAATTTTCCAACAAAATTCAAAATTTAACTCAAAAATCGCTTGTGGAATCCGACGAAACTCACAAAATCCGATAACCTATTCAATTACGAGTCCACCAATATAAATTTTATCAAATTCCGATAACAACTCGATCTCCAAATCTTAAATTTTCGTTTTTGGAAGATTTTGCAAAAATCTTGATTTTTCTTCCATAAATTCACGGATTCATGATGCAAATGAGTATGGAATCATGAAATATAATCAATATAGGATAAAGAACACTTACACCAATATTTTCCCGTGAAAATCGCCCAAGAACCGTGCTCCAAAAATCCAAAACAAAATGAAGGAAATAACCATTTTTGGTCCTTAAGTTTCTGCCTATCCGTCACTAAAAGTCCATTTTCCGTCACTAAAAGTTCACACCAGAACTTGCTTCAACTAGCCTTCATTCAATCAATCATAACTTTATATACTAATGTCCAAATGATGAATGGTATAACTTTATGGAAACTAGAATCCAAAGACTACAACTTTTATGTTTTGATAATTTTCCGATTCCTTATGAATTGCGAGATATAAGCTTCCAAAGTCGGCTCCACGCATCAAAAATTTCTGGCAAAACTGCTCTACCAGCCTTCATTCAATCCATCATAACTTTCTGTACAAATATCAAAATAATGAATGGTTTAACTTTTTGAAAACTAGAATCAAAGGGCTACAACTTTAACATTTAAAACATTTTCGGATTCCTTATAGATTGCGAGATATAAGCTTCCAAAGTGGGCTCCACGTACCAGAAATTTCTAGCGAACAGATCTGTAACAGAAATTTCCAGCAACCCTCTTTGTCCGAAATCCATTCCGTTTACATTCCGAAATCCACCTGAGGCCCTCAGGACCTTAACCAATTATACCAACATGTCCCAAAATACAATATGAACTTAGTCAAGCTTCATACCACGTCAAACAATACTGAAATTACGACTCACGCATCGAATCGAATTATGAGTTTTCAAATCTTCCAACTTCTATATTTTGCGCCGAAACGTATCAAATCAATCCGAAATAACTTCAAATTTTGCACACGAGTCATAAATGACATAACAGAGCTTTTACAATTTTTAGAATCGGATTCCGACCCCGATAATAAAAAGTCAACTCTCGGTCAAACTTTATAAAAATCTTCTATTT
Source organism: Nicotiana tabacum (assembly GCF_000715075.1). Classification (NCBI taxonomy): domain Eukaryota; kingdom Viridiplantae; phylum Streptophyta; class Magnoliopsida; order Solanales; family Solanaceae; genus Nicotiana; species Nicotiana tabacum. Next base: position 41,538,521 of record NC_134083.1, on the reverse strand, counting down.
TCCAACTTTCGCCAAAATGCACCGAATTGTCCTACGGACTTCCAAATTCAAATCCAGACACACGCCTAACCCCAAAATCACCATACGAAGCTATTGACATCATCAAAATTCCATTCCGAGGTCGTTTGCTCAAAAGTCAACTCTCCGGTCAACTCTTTCCATTTAAGCTTCAAAATAAGAATTTTTCTTTAAATTTAATTCCGAATCTTCCGAAAATCAAACTCCACCACACACGCGGGTCATAATACATATTACGAAGCTGCTTGAGACCTTTAGTAGCCTAACGAGGCGTAAATTTTTAAAATGACAAGTCGGGTCGTTAAATCCTCCCCCTCTTAAAACATACGTTCGTCCTCGAACGTGCCAAGAATTATTCTGAGGACTTTAAATTACTGAGTGTATTATTACATACATACTCGCGGGTGATTCCTCATCACCGCAATTTAGCATGGGTCCGACAGCACCATCTGAGTTGAGATTATTTCTTTAATCCACATTTATAACTTTAAAGCCAATTTCTTACATTCCAATCAATTTCAGAAGGCCTGATTATCATATTAACACACTGTTTTGGTCTCAATCGGCTGTAGCAATTTCGTGCCTACACAGATTGTACGTATGCCCATAACCACATCTCTGGTCATAATAGTTGTTCATAATTAATTCCAGCATCCTCAATTAACCTCATATTAATCAAAATCTCGTTTCACATTTTCACAACACTAACAACGACACGCAAGGTATGAAGACCTCATAATTATTTATCTGAATTAATGAATCGCATTTAACGCCATCTCAACATTCACCTTATAGGCTAAAACTCAATATTTACAGCACAATTATGACTAAATATGCACAGAAACACATAAAACAATTATCAAATAAGCCTAACAGGCATGACTCCTTATTAGTACTATAGTACAATTTAAATTTCACAAATGGAGAATTTAAACTCATAATTCTTCATCACAAGGACCTCGTCCTTATATAACTTCCATCACGGCTTGTAGCCCGATTTAAATATTTCACATCATATAAAAATGCGAGGATCTCACCCTCAACTCTGAATCACAAGTATTTTGCACATTGTGCCAACTGAAATTTTCCATTTCCTTTCTTTCTTTTTTTTTTTAAAAAATAAATTCCATAAATAATTTTCACAACACATAATGAACCCCTCATTCCAATAGGGCATAAAATTCATAAAATTGAAATCAATTATTCCGAAATCACATCAAAACTCACTGTAGTGAGTAATAAAAATCACTTTTGGACTTATAGCCCTCAATGGTGTATAAAAAAATGATAGACACGGGCTAACATCATTAAATTTCCCAACAGGGATAAGCATATAAGTGGGTCACAAAGTTACGAAGCTCGCCCATAAGCGGAGCATAATAGGAGGACTCGCCTCAATATTCATAACCGAATCAAATTAAGGAAAAATATTCTTTTATAACAAATCAGGATCATACATGTAATGACACCATCTGGTGTAGTGTCCTCAGCCACACCATAGCAATTATATCAACGGGCTGGGCCTCCACCTCTAGGGCACCCTCTACCCGTATGTCCTCCACCCCTAACTAACTATGCATGTGGGGTAGTAACTGGAATAGAGCTTGTAGCCTGAGTATTCTAATAAAATCCGCCTCTCCCAAGTATGGAACAATCTCTCATGATGTGCCTAGTATCACCACACTGATAACAACCCCTTTGCGGGTTCGGCTGCTCATATTGAGCTGTGCCGAATAACTGAAATAACCATTATAGGAACCTCGTGCCAATGGTGCATTAAAAGAACTTACTGGAGCACCCAGAGTATTCTGAAATTTTTTCCATGACCCTTCTTATAATGAAATGTAGAAGTATTAAGGACGCGAGAATACATGCAAGTCCTAACGTCATCCCATACAAATCTCAGCTCTTAATCATATACAAGTTTTGGAGAACCTTTCAATACCACATATATACATCTCAGGCCAAAACTGATATAACACATGACCCCGCAATCTGATCGTTGAAAGTGGACTCCCCTCACTTGGCGCGAAGCCATAGGACACAGTCCGATGATTCACAATACTAACCTTCACTACTCGTACGTCACCAGTCATAAGACACATCAAGCCATTTATTGGGCGCATGTCATCCTTGTGACAGTCAAAATTGCTTCCTCGAGTGCCTTGACTGCTAATATGTACCTTTCACTAAATGGAAATCCCATACGAACTACATAGTCTCTAATACCACCAACTATCTTCAGATCTACATCCACCTCGTGACCCTACCACGATTGTCATGATTAGGCAATTAATTAAACCTTCTTAAGATCATACTTATCAACCAGATGTCAGAACCTGTTGCACCCCCATGTGCACAACTGAATGATCTCTCAATACTTCGCATCCTCGATTTGGACGACACTATAGTAATGGTTGAGCAACCCTGGCTCCCTTATAACCCCTTTGTAGTATCACGAACCATTGAGCCATAGTTGATACCGAGCGTGCAATTTCATGCACGAGTGGATGAAAAAGAACATAAGATATATGCTTCAAGATGAATAAATATCGCACGATAAGCAATGAAAGAAGTGAAAATTTTTCCTACTAGCTCTGTAGCCTCTCGAAGATAAGTACAGACGACTCTGTACCGATCCACAAGCCTCTACTAAACTCGTTCGTCACTCGTAGAACTTATGAACCTAGAGCTTTGATACCAACTTGTCACGACCCAAAATCCCACCACAAGCGTTGTGATGGCACCTAGTCTCTAAGACTAGGTAAGCCGATTTCCAATAAATTTCGAAGCCATTTGTTTTTGAATATGAATTGAATAGGTAATCAAAACCAACAGCGGAACAAATATGAATATAACAACCTCCCACGACTTGTAGTAATGAGTCACGAACTCTAACTGAATACATAAAATGATCTCAAGGATCGAATACTCAATATTATTTTATTAATAATTAACATTACAATAAAATAAAAATACTTTAAGGGACTGCGACGACCAAGCAGCTCTACCTTAAATCTTTGCTATCACACTTTAACTCTATCCGAGTCCGATAGCTCCAATACCTGGCTCTGCACAAAAATATGCAGAAGTTTAGTATGAGTACACCACGGTCGGTATCCAGTAAGTATTAAGACTAACCTCGGTGGAGTAGAGACGAGGTAGAGTCAACACACTCACTAGTCTAATAGCCTGTGCAATAAGATATACAAAATAATAGGAAACAAATAACAATAAGTGCAACAAGAACACCATTAATAACGCTCAAAAATTTATAAATATAAGTACACCCAATTAAATCAAGTATTTCAAATAAATATCTTTCACATATAATTCTTCCGAATAAATCTCTTTCAAATATAATTCCTTCAAATAAATATCTTTCAAATATACTTCCTTTAAATAAATCTCTCTCAAATATAATTTCTTCAAATAAATACCTTTCGAATGTAATTCTTTCAAATAAATCATTTTGAATAAAAATCCTTCCAAATAAATATTTTGAATATAATTCTTTCAATTAAAAAGTCACCATGTGACACTTCATTTCATAATCATACAACTACGGGTCTCAGCCCATTTTCATATTTTTCGTAAACACAGGTCTCAGCCCACCCACTTTCGTATTTCCACGGCACTTCGTGCCTATAATTAAATCATCATATTTCCACGGCACGTCGTGCCCTCATTTCATATCACAACTGCACGGACAATTCACGTGCCAATATCATCATTATTTACTCACGACACCTCGTGCCCATATTTTATATCATAATCCGCCTGGCAATGGCCACAGACCCTAATTTCAACATAAATCGGACTATTACCAATTTACCAACAACAAGACCAATTGCACAAGATATAAAAATAAACACAATGAAAATCACAACATCACATAAAAATTTCCAACGCAACAATCCCACCTCATCACATATCATCCCTGACAATAGCCACCCTTATCTCTTCTATATCCACCCTTATCACCCCTATAATAGCCTCCCTTATCCCTCCACCCTAACAATATCAATAGCCACCATTATCGCTCCTATAGCCACCCTTATCTCTCTTATAGCCACCATTATCGCTCCGCCCAGATAATATCCCAACACACATAACAACAGTGAAATGCCCCCCTTATACCCATATAATATCAACAGTGAAATGACACCCTTATATCCTCAAAATAATAACTCAATTTACACAACAATTTATACGGAATATTATCACGACAACATAACAAAATCAATTCATATCACAATTTGCCCAATGTCCACAATCAATTCTAAGGATATAATAAAATTAATTAATTTCACAATAAATAGCCCAAGGCTCCACACAATGTATATAAAATCTCAAAATTAATCAACAGAGATAGAAAATAATCAGCATAGGGCAACGCCTTCATTAATCCAAATTTAGATAATTATATTAACACTTCTTCTTAAGCTTGCTTAATTAATTATTTGCATGGGGAAAATTCATAATGAAATTAAATTCCAATAAATATCAAATCATCGAACTCACGGAATTCACATAAATATACAAGTAATAATTACATTGAATTGTCCTATAAAAACAAGTTCAATAAATGTGATTCGAGGCATGGCAATTAGATGATTAAATATATGCCAAAAATTATCCAATTTACTACACAATATGCCTAAGACTTTAACTCAATAAATTTTGCACATATAAGCCCGGGTACGTACTCTTCACCTCGCGTACACGGCTTTTCACATTTTACAAATGGCACATAAGATTCGATGCCTAAGGGGTAATTCCCCCACTCGAGGTTAGGTAAGACACTTACCTTTTTGAAGTTATGCTGATATTTCAAAATTGCCTTCTTGCTTGAATTGACCTTCAGACAATTCAAATCTATCCAAATTAATTCAATTCATTCAATACTAATTATAAGAATTAATTCTATATGAAAATACTAATTTTCCAATAAAATACGAAATTTAACTCAAAAATGGCATGTGGGGCCCACATCTCGGAATCTGACGAAACTCATAAAATCCGACAACACATTCAATTACGAGTCCACCCATATAAATTTTATCAAATTCCAATAATAACTCGACCTCCAAATCTTAAATTTTCGTTTTTAGAAGATTTTGCAAAAATCTTGATTTTTCTTCCATAAATTCAAGGATTCATGATGTAAATAAGTATGGAATCATGAAATATAATCAATATAGGATAAGGAACACTTACCTCCAATGTTTTTCCGTAAAAATCGCCCAAGAACCGTGCTCCAAAAATCCAAAACGAAATGAAGGAAATAACCATTTTTGGTCCTTAAGTTTCTGCCTATCTGTCACTAAAAGTCCATTTTCCGTCACTAAAAGTCCACACCAGAACTTGCTTCCACCAACCTTCATTCAATCAATCATAACTTTATGTACTAATGTCCAAATGATGAATCGTATAACTTTCAAGAAACTAAAATTCAAAGACTACAACTTTCATGTTTTGATAATTTTCCGATTCCTTATGAATTGCGAGATAAAAGCTTCCAAAATCGGCTCCACGTATCAGAAATGTTTGGCGAAACTGCTCTGCCAGCTTTCATTCAATCCATCATAACTTTCTGTACAAATGTCCAAATAATTAATGGTTTAACTTTATGAAAACTAGAATCAAAGGGCTACAACTTTGACGTTTTAAACATTTTTGGATTCCTTATAGATTGTGAAATATAAGCTTCCAAAGTTGGCTCCATGCACCAGAAATTTCTGGCGAACAGATCTGCAACAGAAATTTCCAGCAACCCTCTTTGTCCGAAATCCATTCCGTTTACATTCCGAAATCTACCCGAGGCCCTCGGGACCTTAACCAATTATATCAACATGTCCCAAAATACAATACAAACTTAGTCGAGGCTTCATACCACGTCAAATAACACTGAAATTACGACTCGCGCATCGAATCGAATTATGAGTTTTCAAATCTTCCAACGTCTATATTTTGCGCCGAAATGTATCAAATCAATCCGAAATGACTTCAAATTTTGCACACGAGTCATAAATGACATAATGCAGTTTTTCCAATTTTTAGAATCGGATTCCGACCCAGATATCAAAAATTCAACCCTCGGTCAAACTTTACAAAAATCTTCTATTTTTCAACTTTCGCCAAAATGCACCGAATTGTCCTACGGACTTTCAAATCCAAATATGGACACACTCCTAACTCCAAAATCACCATACGAAGCTATTGACATCATCAAAATTCTATTCCGAGGTCGTTTTCTCAAAAGTCAACTCTCCGATCAACTCTTTCCATTTAAGCTTCAAAATGAGAATTTTTTTTAAATTTAATTCCGAATCTTCCGAAAACCAAACTCGACCACACACGAGAGCATATTACATATTACAAAGCTTCTCGAGACCTTTAGTAGCCTAACAAAGTGTAAATTTGTAAAATGACCTCTCGAAGATAAGTACAGACGTCTCCGTACCGATCCGCAAGACTCTGCTAAACCTGCTCATGACTCGTGAGACCTATATAAACTAGACTCTGATATCAACTTGTCATGACCCAAAATCCTAAGTGTCATGATGGTGCCTATCGTGATACTAGGCAAGCCGACAACTCACACATACCAACATATTAAAATTTAAATTATACAGAAATGAGCTTAAGTAAGTAAAAGTCTCATAAAACTAAATGAAATCTCACAACTCCATACAAAATATTCAAAAACACGGGTGTCATTGAGTACATGAGCATCTATACAAATACATAGTCAGATGCCCTGTCTAAGAAAGTAGAACTGAATAAGTAAAACTGTTGGATAGGGGAGGAGATTCAAGGTCTGCGGACGCCAAGGCAACTACCTCGATAATCTCCGAACAGCTAAAAACTCTGAGAATCAACAACCACCGTGTCTGGAAACACCTAGATCTGCACACAAAGTGCAGGGTGTAGCGTGAGTACAACCAACTCAATAAGTAACAAAACTAACCTTTGGATTGAAAGTAGTGATGGGCTCGAACATTACATCCCATATACATAATTAACAGTACGGAATTTTATGGAAAATATGACAGTAATATCTCAAAAATTCATAATCTGCAGGTAACGGTACAAGAATTTAGACATGCTTCCAGGTTTAACAATTAAACTCGGAATAGATAAAATATGTCAAGTTTGGATGATATGAGGAATATGACATCTCTATAGCTACATGCCAATATGCATATCGTATGTGATGCAACACAATGAAAGCCTCGCATACTCACACTCTCAGAGTCTCAGCCTATATGTCTCAATTCTCACTTATCACATTCAATCACTCAGCATTGTACAGGGAAGATCCAACCCAGGGCAGATCCAGCACAAATGCAAATAAATTCATGGCAGATCCAGGCCAAATGCAAATACATCTAGGGAAAATCCAGCCTAAATACAAATGAATCAATAGCAATTGCGCTCACTGTGGGTGTGCAGACTCCGAAGGGGCAGATCCATCCCAAGCGCTATAATAAGCCAAATCGTGGCATGAATCAATAAAGCCTACTGCAGCATGCAGCCCGATCCCATAAATATCACTCACAAACATGCCCTCGGCCTCACACAGTCATCAATCTCTCCAGTCTCTCAGGCTCACAACACTCATGCAAAACATCCCAAATCAATGATACAAGATGTGACAATATACGGTAACATAAACTGAGATATGATATGCAATGATGTATGCAACTGAGTAGATAACTGCAATTAAGCAAATAACTAAACACCAAAGAACGACCACTATGGGACCCAATAGTACCAGCACATAGACATAAAATGATTTCTAGCATAAATCACAGCTCAAATGCTCTAACACATAGAGTACAGTAATATTCAGATAAGGTAGCTACATAGTTCCATGGAATCGACTAAATCACAATTTATACGGTGCATATCCACATGCCTGTCACCTAGCATGTGCGTCACCTCAACACCAATCACATAATATGTAATTCGGGGTTTAATACCCTCAGAACCAAGTTTTGAAATGTTACTTACCTCAAACAGTGCAAGTCTCTACTTCAACAAGCCCTTGCCTCGCGAAACGGCCTCTGAATGCCTCAAATCTCAAGAAACCCTTGAAAATCCCTCTCAAAATCGTCTTAGTCCGAGTTTGCAAAGTCCAAAATGATAAAAATCACGAAACCGTCGAATTTAACATTCCGGCCAGTGCTTTCGCACCTGCGGAATTGCTTTTGCGATTAAAGTCCCACTTCTGCTGAAGTCACTTAATTCCACAGGGTTAGCACCTGTGCTCAAAGTTCCGCACTTGCGGAAGCACTTCTATGACCCTTGATCCGCTTCTGCGAAGACAGTATATCCTTCCATTATCCACATTTTCGGAGCCTTACTCGCACCTCCAGGCTTGCAGAAGCGGCATTTCCCTTGCACATGTGACCCATCAGTAGCCTAGTCAAACTCGCTTCAGCGCCACTCCAGCCGCACTTGCGGCGTCGCACCTGCGACCAATCCCCTCGCATGTGCGATCACACCAGAAGGTCCACTACTTCAGCAATGCTTCAAATCCTATTTTTGATCCGTTAACAATCTGAAACCAACCCGAGGCACCCGAAACCTCAACCAAACATACCAACAAGTCTTAAAATACGATACGAACTTAGTCGAGGACCCAAATCACATAAAAAATATCAAAAATATGAATCACACCTCAATTCAAGCCTAACAAAAACTAAGAAATTTCAACTTCTACAATCGATGTCGAAACCTATCAAATCACGTTCGATTGACCTCAAATTTTGCACCCAAGTCATAAATGACACAACGGACCTATTCCGACTCCCGAAACCAAAATTCGAGTCTATTTACCATAAAGTAAACTCTCGGTAAAACTTCTCAATTTCCAAAACTTCTAATTTTCCAACTTTCGCCATTTCAAGCATAAATCAACTACAGGCCTCCAAATCACTATCCGAACACACTCATAAGTTTGAAATCACCCAACGAAGCTGTCAAAACCATCAAAATTCTATTCAGGAGCCATTTACACATAAGTCAACATCCGGTCAACCCTTTCAACTTAAGCTTCCAACCTTGAGACTATGATAGCATCCTAGGAAGCTCAAAGCTATTAAAAGACAATGATGAATCTTTTGAATCTCAAAGAGGGCTTTTAACAAGATGTCAAGCTAAAGAGTTTCAAAACAAGGTCATTAGACCTCAAGTGCAAATAATTAAGTTGTTAATTAGGAGGACGGGCTCAAGGATTAAGGATGTGAATTAACTAGGTGTTATAATTATTTTATAGCACAAATTTATGTCCAAGAAGAGGAGTATTGGATCCCAAGAGACATCCTTTGAAGAAGATCCTAACCAGTCCACTTTTGGACCATTTTGGCACCTAAAATGTGTCCAAACTTGCAGCCCAATAAGTGCTACATGAAATCACATTTTTATAACATAAAAAGGACTTACTTGATGTCAAAGAAGGGTACAATAGTCGTGCTAGAAGTTTAGTGCAAGTTGGTGCCAAGTTGCTTGCAAATGTCCTTCAAGATTTTTAACATTTTCAAGATTATATCCAAGATTGGTTTTGGACTTTCAAGATCCCATCCTAAGGTAGTTGGACTTTTGTTCAAAGTAGTTAGGACTTTCTTTCTTTTCCAAGATTTCTAAAATTTCCAAGATTGGTTTTGGACTTTCAAAATCCTATCCTAAGGTAGTTGTACTTTTTGTTCTAAGTAGTTAGGACTTTCTTTCTTTGTTTTTTTTTTGTAGAATTTGGTGACTCCCTCTCTATATAAAGAGTGTCTTCTTTGTTTTTAGGGGAGATTATGATAAACAATATCAACAAAAAATTGTGAGATATTTCTTGCACTCTTGTGTGTGGCTACTCTTGGATTTATTCTTCAACCTTCAAGAATCAACTTAAAGTGGTAAGATTAAACCCTTTTCGAAATCTTAGATCACTTCTTGGTATTCAAGAAAGGTGATAAGTTTAGGCTTATTGTTGTTCTTGTTATTCTAAAAGGTTGGGTTTCACAATCTATCTCTTGTTTTTAATTCTCTACCAAAGGCGATTAATTCTTCGTTAGCTAATTGTTGTTGCTAGGATTCAACTTTAAGAATAGACTTCTTGAATTCAATCTATCTTTAATTTCTGTCTTCTTTTTCATTTCCCTATTTTCTTTTAGCTTTCGCACGTTTCTTGATTTTCTTGTTTTTCTTTAGTAAATTCTTGAATCCCCTATCGTGTTGTTATCAATTGGTATCAGAGCATAGGCTAATCAATATTTTAATCTTGATAATCTTGGGTGTTCTTGAGTTAAAAAAATGAAAATCAGCCCAAAAAGTGTTATTCCTCATTATTATTTTCAGATTCAAGTATAATTTGGTTTCCAAGTCAAGAAAGAAATAAAAAAGAGGGGATCCTAGTTCTTGAAGATTAAGGTAACTTCTTTACTTATTCTTGTGGGTTTTAGGTTTCTTAAATTCTTTCCTTTTATTTTTCTTAATAGCCAATTCATATTATTCCTAGGTTTGGTCCTTCACTTTCCTTTTCTCTTTATCGAACTCCACATTCATATCACTAAGGTTGTGACTAGTAAGGTTTATTAATAAATCTAAAGATTAACGGCCAAGAGTTGCTTTGAGTGGAAAAAGGCAAGATAGGTGAGAGAACATCAGAGGGAAAGAGTCAAATTTAAAAGATACATATTTCTTCTAATCTATGTCAAGATGTCTCAAATAGGTAGTTATAGCGAAATGAGGCTAGCTATGACTCAACATCTTAAAAAGTCGCACTTACACTATACCGAATGGAAGGAAGACAATGGTAAAGTTATTTTTCAAACAAGAGCTAAAGTGATGTCTGTGATTTATGCCCTTAGAATTGACAAAGCATTTGTCTATAACTTAATTAGCACTTATATGGTTGAGAAATTGAATTTGCCTTGTATTGAACATATTGAACCCTACATGTTAGAAAGGAGTAAAGGTAGATAAAAGAGTGTTATTGCAATTCTATATTGGAAGGTATGAGGATGTGATTTGGTGTGATGTCATTCCCATGAATAGTTTTCATATCTTGTTGGGAAGACCATCGTATGTCTATAGAAGTGCTTCATATATTATGGAAAAAAATAGATACTCTTTTGATGTTAATAGGAAAAAACTCATTTTGGACCTTTGACTCCCTCACAAATTTGTGAAGATGAAAAGATCGATTGTTAAAGAGAATATGGAAAAATATGAGAAAGAAAAGAATGAGAGGAGTAAGGGAGTGCATGTTGACATCCCAAGAGAGGAAAAAGAAGAGGTTGTCTTGAGTGAAAAGAGTGGGATATCAAGTGGGGTAAAGAGTGATCTTGAGAAAAAAGAAAAAATAGAAGGCAGTGAGATAACAAAAGTCGGTGAGGTAGAGAGAGAAAAACAAGAGGGTTTGAGTGCAGAAAAAGAAAAAATCTTTAGTTAGAGAAAAGAGACTAAGGGTAAGGAGAAAGTTAGTCTTGTGATAAAAGCCAAAGAGAGTGTAAAAAAGAAAAAGTTTTCTTTACTTCCTAACCCATTAACTCTTTCTTGTATTAGTTCTTGTGATTTTGTGCAGCCACATGTTGAAAGACCTTTTGAAAGGGGAGGGGAGGTGCAAAAGATTATGGCAAAGGATCCAATTGCATACCAACATGAATTTGGCAAAATTTATTCTTATTGGATGGTGGAAGATAAAAGTGTTGCACCCAATGTTTTCGTACGTGGAAGTATGCCATAAGTAAATTGATATAATCTCGGAAATGAGATATTATATTCCGCATTTCCGTACGTTAAAGTTTTTCCGTAAGTTAATCGACATAAGTTCAGGAATGAGATTATTTTGAGATTATAAGCATTATGCTATTTCAAACAAGTGATAAGTAAATTCGTGAAGGTGAGAGGGTAAGCGAATCAAAAAGACGAGTTTCGTCAAAACTTGACATTTTGAGATAAAATACGGTCCGGGCTATAAATACCCGGTATTTTTGGACTAGTACCATACAAGGTACCACATGACCATGGTAGTAAGGTGTATAAAGTATATTAAAAGTAAGTAGTATTTTATGTAATTTGAGATAATTTTTAATTATGTGAATAATTGGGTAATTATGAATTTTTAAGTGGGAGATTAATTTGTAAATTGGATTTTGTGGATAATTATTTAGGTGAAAATTTTGGATAATTCTAAGGGGACAACCTTCGCGTGGGTTTATGAAGACTTGGCAGCAAGTTAAAGTCAATTTAATGACTCTTAAATTTATGTGAAAGGTGACATTTTAAGAGATTTTAAAGTGGCTAAAGTAAGCCTTATAAGTGGGGACCACACCACTACAATAAGGAACCCCTCTAATTCATTCATTCATTTAGGAAAGATGTCATACGGATATGCTAATGGCAACGTGATTTTTCTCCAGCAAACTTATGCAAAATAACGTCCAAGACAAGCAACAAGAAGTCACAAAATTCATACAAAATTAGATGATAGAAACGTGATTTTCTACGACAAAATCTCAAACGAAGTTATACTACGTAATAGCAACAGGATTTTGTGATTTTAAGGGAGTATGGTGCAATCTTTCTCAAAAAATTTTTTGTAACGATCCGACCGGTCGTTTTGAGAGTAAAAGCCCTGATCACCCTATTTACTGTGTTCCCCCGTACCTTTTTCTGCTTAGGTGACTTGCCGAGAGGTTTTGTTTTTGGTTTCGGAGTGTTTTGGGACACTTAGTCCCTAAATGGAGGTTTAAGCCTTAGGATTTGGACTATAGTCAGAACTGTATGAAGACGACTCCGGAATGGAGTTCCATCAATTCCGTTAGCTCTATTAGGTGATTTTGGACTTAAGGGCGTGTCCGGATTGTGTTTTGGAGGTCTGTAGCTTATTTAGGCTTGAATTGGCGAGAATCAAATTTTTGGAGTTTTGGACCGGTAGTGGAATTTTTGATATCGGGGTCCGATTCCGATTCCAGAAGTTGGAGTAGGTCCGTAATATTGAATATGACTTGTGTGCAAAATTTGGGGTCAATCGGACGTGGTTTGGTTAGTTTCGGCGTCGGTTGTCGAATTTGGAAGTTTTAAGTTTTTAAAGTTTGAATCGGAGGATGATTTGTGATTTAACCGTTAGTTGATGTGATTTGAGGGCTCGACTTAGTTCGTATGGTGTTTTATGATTGTTTGGTATGTTTGGTCGAGGTCCCGGGGACCTCGGGTGAGTTTCGGGTGCTTAACGGGTGAAAGCTTGGACTTAGAAGAATTTTGAAGTTGCTGGTTCTGGTGTTTTCGCACCTGCGGTGGGAAGTCCGCAGGTGCGGCCTCGCAGAAGCAAGCCAAGGGATGCAGATGTAGTTTAGAAAGAAGAGGCCAGAGGTCACGGGTGCCGAGGTATAACTGTATCTGCGCATCGGCAGAAGCGGAAGATGGAGCGCAGAAGCGGAGGGGCCAGGGCGTGAGGGATCGCAGAAGCGGAAAAACATTCTGCATGAGCCGGCGCGCAGGTGCGGCCATTGCTCGCAGATGCGAACCCAATCCCCTTAAATCATTTTCGCACCTGCGATGGAAATTCCGCAGGTGCGGCGTCGCAGGTGCGACTATGGACCGCAGGTGCGAGATTTCTGGACAGAACACTTACATGCAAGTGTTCGCGATTCTTTCTCATTTTCAACATTTTGAGCTTGGGTTTGGCGATTTCTTGAGAGCATTTTTGTGGGAATTCTTGAGGTAAGTCCCTTGTGCTTATTTTTTATCAATAATCTTACTTCCCCATGTATTTTCTTACCTAGTTAGTGTGTATTTAAGGTGGAAATTGGGAATTGGAAGTTAGGGATTTTGAAGTTTGATTTGTGGATTTGGAGGACCATTTGGTGTCGGATTTTAGTAAATTTGATATGGTTAGACTCGTGAGTGAACGGGCTTTCGTATTTTATGACTTTTACCTGATTCCGAGAAGTGGGCCCCACGGGCGATTTTTGAGTTAATTTCGGAATTTTCGTTAAAGTGTTGATTTCGTTAATTAGATGATTCTATTATTGTTGTATTTATGATATGTAATTTCTTTTGGCTAGATTTGGGCCATTTGGAGCCGAATATTCGTAGGACAGGCATTATGACCGATTAATTGAGCTTGACTCGAGGTAAGTGGCTTGCCTAACTTTATGGGGGGGGGGGAATCCCCTTAAGATTTGGAACTATTGTGATATGTGAGCGCCGTGTACTTGAGGTGACGAGTACGTACACGAGTTAGTTGTGGTAAAACCCAATTTTCTTACTGAGCAGCAACATGCTTTTCTATTATTTTGAGTTATACCATTTTAATGAGTACTAATCTATTTTCATTCTTAATTCAGCTATTCCAATATGTGTAGCTATCATGTTTAGTCTAATACAACATGTCTACGTGTCTTAACTATTTATTTGAATTCTGTGCCGCATGCTTAGTGAATTTCCTGTTTCTTCCCTGACTGGTACTTAGTCTAAATTGTAAGAATTTCATGATGTAGTTGTATTTCTATCCTCCTGTACTGCATATTTACTTTGGGACTACGGAACGGTATTCCGGGAGATCCCCATGTACTGCATATTTACTTTGGGACTACGGAACGGTATTCCGGGAGATCCCCTTGTACTGCATATTTACTTTGGGACTACGGAACGGTATTTCGGGAGATCCCCTTGTCTTGCATATTTACTTTGGGACAACGTAACGATATTCCGGGAGTTCCCCCTGCACATTTACATTTGGGACTACGAGACGGTATCTTAGGAGATCCCCTGTTATGTTTTCTATGTACTGAGTTGTTACCTTCTATGATTGCATTGTTGTTAAATTTCAGCCTTTATTTTATTACGGTATTACACTCTAGATTGTTTTTATTATATATTTTCCATTAGGGCCCTGACCTGACCTCGTCACTACTCGACCGAGGTTAGGCTTGGCACTTACTAGGTACCGAATGTGGTGTACTCATGCTGCTCTCTCCACATATTTTTCGTGTGCAGATCCAGGTGCACCTTATCAGCCGCACTATCAGTGAGCCGGGACAGCTTTGGAGACTTCAAGGTATACCTGCCGAGTCCGTAGACCTCGGAGTCCCCTTCTACTCTTTCTCATGTCCATTATCCTCTGTATTTTTCCTTGTTAGATTCCGATGTATAGAGATACTAGATTTTTCCTTCTGTAGTTTGTGATTTACGATGTTTCGAGTTTTGGGATTTGTTGTGTATTTTTGAATAGTTGGTTCAATTTATATTTTTAATTCACTATTCCGCAAAAAAGAACATTAGCCTTACCTAGTTTTAGAGACTAGGAGCCGTCACGACGCCACACGGAGGGGAAATTGGGTCGTGACAAGTTGGTATCAGAGCTCTAGGTTCATAGGTGTCGTGAGTCACAAACCGGTTTAGTAGAGTCTTGCGGATCGATACGGAGACGTCTGTACTTATCTTCGGGAGGCTATGGAACTATTAGGAAAATTTCACTACTTTGATTCCTTGTCGTGCGAAAATTGTTGACTTCAAAGATTCTAAACTTCTGTATTCTATTCTCTCACAGATGGTGAGGACACGTACAAGCGGATCTGATGACCAGGCACTCGTGCCCCCTGCTAGAGCCGCGAGAGTCCGGGGTACAGGCTGAGGACATCCACGTGGTACAACCAGAGCACCCGCACGAGCTGCTACAGAGGAGCCCCCAGTAGCTCTAGCAGGAAGGCAGACACCTGAGGTACCTGTTTCTGCACCAGCCCTCCAAGAGACTCTAGCCCAGTTTCTGAGCATGTTCAGCACCTTAGCTCAGGCTAGATTGATTCCACTTGTTGCTGCCACATCTCAGGCCGGGGGAGGAGCACACACTCTCGTCACCGGTACTCCAAAGCAACGGGTTCAGGTCGACCAGGTTCTAGAGGTTATACCAATACAGCTGGTAGCTCCAGCTCAGCCCGAGGTTAGGGCAGCAGCTTCTGAGGTGGAGCAGCTCAGACTTGAGAGGTACAAGAAGTACCACCCACCTACCTTCAGCGGATTGGCTACAGATGATGCTCAGGGTTTTTTGGAGGAGTGTCATTGTATTCTCCGTACTATGGGCGTAGCGGAGACGAGCGGGGTTTCTTTTACTACATTCTAGCTTAGAGGGGCAGCCGGTCAGTGGTGGCATTCTTATGAGTTGAGTAGTCCGGCTGAGGCAGCTTCACTTACATGGACTCAGTTCCCGGACATATTTTTGAGAGGATATGTCCCTCAGAGCCTCAGGGACTCATGGCGCGCGGAGTTTCAGCAGCTGCACCAGGGTGCTATGACTGTGTCACGGTATGTAGTCCTCTTCAGTGATTTGGTCCGACAGGCATCGGCCTTAGTTGCTACAGTTCGAGAGAGGGTTCGGCAGTTTATTGAGGGACTCTATCCCAACATCCAGAGTAGTATGGCCAAGAAATTGGAGATGGATATTTCTTATCAGCAGGTTGTGAGTATTGCCAGGAGATTTGAGGGCATGTTTGCCCAGGATAGAGAGGAGAGGGAGGCCAAGAGGTCTCGAAAGACTGGTTATTATTCTAGAGCTCGTGCCCTAGCAGCTCGCCATAGTAGGGGTTATATGAGCTACCCCGTTCATTCAGCTCTTCCAGCCGTCAGAGGTGTTCCAGCTCCTTCTAGACCATAGGAGCCTTATTATGCACCGACAGTATCTAGTGTGCCTCCTGCACGAGGTGTTCCTAGTGGCCACTCCAGCAGACCTGGGCCGAGCCAGTCACAGCATCCATGCCCTCCCAAAGCTTGTTTTGAGTGTGGCGACACTTGCCATGTGGTGAGGGATTGCCCCAGGATTAGGAGGGGTGCACCTCCACAAACTTCTCAGCCACAGCGTGCTCCACTGGGTTATCAAGCTATGATTACAGCACCAACTTCCACCCCACCTGCTCAGCCAGCTCGAGGTGGAGGTCGGGGAGGTAGAGGTCGCCCTAGAGGGGGAGTCCAGGCTAGATATTATGCACTTCCTGCTCGTACCGAGGCAGTTGCTTCTGATTCTATCATTACAGGTATTGTTCTGGTCTGTCATAGAGATGCGTCGGTATTATTTGACCCAGCTCTACATATTCTTATGTGTCCTCTCATTTTGCCCTGTATTTGGGCGTATCTCGGGATTCTTTGAGTTCCCTTATTTATGTGTCTACTCTTGTGGGAGATTCTCTTGTTGTGGACCGTGTGTATCGGTCGTGTTTGATTGCTCTTAGTGGTTTTGAGACCAGAGATGATTTATTATTGCTCAGCATGGTGGACTTTGATATTATTTTGGGCATGGACTGGTTGTTGCCCCATTATGCTATTCTTGATTGTCACGCTAAGACCGTGATGCTGGCTATGCCAGGTTTACCACGATTAGAGTGGAGAGGTACCTTAGGGTATACTTCCAGCATAGTTATTTCTTTTCTTAAAGCTCAACGAATGGTTAAGAAGGGGTGTGATGCGTATCTACCTTATGTGAGAGATGTCAGTATTGATACCCCTACAGTTGAGTCAGTTCCAGTAGTGAGGGACTTTCCAAATGTGTTTCCAGCTGATCTTCTGGGCATGCCGCCCGACAGAGATATTGATTTTGGCATTTATTTGTTGTCGGGCACTCAGCCCATCTCTATTCCTCCATATCGTATGGCTCCTCCTGAGTTGAAGGAGCAGTTATAGGAGTTGCTTGATAAGGGCTTCATTCGGCTCAGTGTGTCACCTTGGGGTGCTCCTGTCTTATTTGTGAAGAAGAAGGATGGTTCTATGCGGATGTGTATTGGTTACCGCTAGTTGAATAAAGTCACAGTGAAGAACAGGTATTCATTGCCTCCTATTGATGACTTATTTGATCAGTTACAGGGTACCAGAGTGTTTTCCAAGATTGACTTACGTTCAAAATATCATCAGTTGAAGATTCGGGAACCAGATATCCCGAAGACTGCTTTCAGGACCAGATATGGTCACTATGAGTTTCTTGTGATGTCTTTTGAGCTGACCAATGCCCCAGCAGCTTTTATGCACTTGATGCACAGTGTGTTCCGGCCCTATATTGACTCATTCGTCATTGTGTTTATTAACGACATTCTAGTATACTCCCGTAGTCGGGAGGATCATGAGCAACACCTGAGGATTGCACACCAGACCTTGAGAGAAAAGAAGTTATATGCAAAATTTTCAAAGTGTGAGTTTGGCTAGACTCAGTGGCATTCTAGGGTCATATAGTATCGAGTGAGGGGATCCAGGTGGTTTCGAAGAAGATTGAAGCAGTGCAGAGTTGGCCCAAACCGTCCTCAGCTACAGAGATCCGGAGTTTTCTTGGTTTGGCGGGGTATTACCGTCGATTTGTAGAGGGTTTCTCGTCTATTGCAGCACGTATGACCAGGCTGACCTAGAAGGGCGATCCGTTCAGGTGGACACAGGAATATGAGGAGAGCTTTCAGAAGCTCAAGACAGCTTTGACTACAGCCCCAGTATTGGTATTACCTACAGGTTTGGGGTTTTATACTATATATTGTGATGCATCGCGGATTGGTCGGCGCGGTGTTGATGCAGGACGGTAGGGTGATTGCCTACGTGTCCAGACATCTGAAGGTGCACGAAAAGAATTATCTTGTCCACGACCTTGAGTTAGCAGCTATTGTTCATACCTTGAAGATATGGCGGCATTATTTGTACGGTGTTCCTTGTGAGATTTACACCGATCATCGGGATTTACAGAATATGTTTAAGCAGAAAGGTCTTAACTTACGTCAGCGGAGGTGGTTGGATCTGCTTAAGAATTATGATATCACTATTTTGTACCACCCTGGAAAGGCCAATATGGTGGCTGATGCTTTGAGCCGACGGGCAGAGAGTTTGGGGAGTTTAGCATATCTTCAATAGTAGAGAGGCCATTGGCATTGGATGTTCAGGCCTTAGCCAGCCAGTTTGTGAGATTGGATATTTCTGAGCCGAGTCAAGTATTGTCTTGTGTGGTCTCTCAGTCTACTGTTTATGATCGTATCAGGGAGCGTCAGTATGATGACCCCCATCTGCTTGTCCTTAAGGACACGGTCTAGCACGGCGATGCTAAGGAGGTCACTATTGGAGATAATGGTGCATTGAGGATGCAGGGCAGGCTATGTGTGCCCAATGTAGATGGTTTGCGTGAGTTTATTCTCCAAGAGGCTCACAGTTCGCGGTACTCTATTCATCCGGGTGCCACAAAGATGTATCAGGACTTGAAATAGCATTACTGGTGGAGGAGATTGAAGAAGAACATAGTAGAGTATGTGGCTCGATATCTGAATTGCCATCAGGTAAAATATGAGCATCAGCGACCAGGTGGATTGCTTCAGAAGTTAGAGATTTCGGAGTGGAAATGGGAGCGGATCACTATGGATTTCGTTGTTGGACTCCCACAGACACAACGGAGGTTTGATGCAGTTTGGGTGATTGTGGATAGGTTGACCAAGTCGGCTCATTTCATTCCTGTAATGACTACCAATTCTTCCGAGCAGCTAGCTTGAATCTACATCCGTGAGATCGTCAGGATTCATGGCGTACCGGTATCTATTATCTCTAACCGGGATACGCAGTTTCCATCATGGTTCTGGAGAGTTGTACAGCATGGGTTGGGTACTCGGGTTGACTTGAGCACAGCATTTCACCCTCAGACGGACGGGCAGTCTGAGCGCACTATTCAGATATTAGAGGATATGCTATGTGCATGCGTGATAGATTTTGGGGGTGCTTGGGACCAGTTCTTGCCACTTGCGGAGTTTGCTTACAACAACAGTTATCAGTCCAGCATTCAGATGGCACCGTATGAAGCTATGTATGGTAGGCGGTGTCGGTCCCCAGTGGGTTGGTTCGAACCCAGAGAGGCCAGATTATTGGGTATGGACTTGGTTCAGTATTCCTTGGAAAAAGTGAAGGTGATTCAGGATAGACTTCGCACAGACCAGTCCAGATAGAAGAGTTATGCATATGGGAAGGTTCGCGATGTGGCATTCATGGTTGGAGAGTGAGTCTTGCTCCGGATTTCACCTATGAAAGACGTTATGAGGTTTGGAAAGAAGGGCAAGCTGAGCCCAAGGTTCATTAGTCCATTTGAGGTGTTGCGTCGAGTTGGGGAGGTTGCTTATGAGGTTGCCTTGCCTCCCAGTGTAGCAGGAGTTCATCCGATATTCCATGTTTCTATGCTCCGGAAGTATCGCAGCGATCCGTATCATGTGTTGGATTTCAGCTCAGTCCAGTTGGATAAGGATCTATCTTATGTTGAGGAGCCAGTGGCTATTTTAGACAGGCAGGTCAGAAAGCTAAAATCAAAGAACATTGCTTCCGTGAAGGTTCATTAGAGGGGATA
The DNA here is from genome assembly GCF_000715075.1 of Nicotiana tabacum. Lineage (NCBI taxonomy): Eukaryota > Viridiplantae > Streptophyta > Magnoliopsida > Solanales > Solanaceae > Nicotiana > Nicotiana tabacum. Next base: position 41,518,159 of record NC_134083.1, on the reverse strand, counting down.
GAAGGTCGAGGAGGCGACTTGGGAGACTGAGCAGGATATGCGCAGCGGTTATCCTCATCTTTTCAACACTTCAAGTATGTCTCTATGCTCGTTTGAGGACGAACGTTTGTTTTAAGAGGGGGAGTATATAACAACCCGACCGGTCATTTTGAGAGTAATAGCCCCGATCACCCTATTTACTGTTCCCCCGTACCTTTTCTTCTTAGGTGACTTGCCGGGAGGTTTTGTTTTTGGTTTCAGAGTGTTTTGGGACACTTAGTCCCTAAATGGAGGTTTAAGCCATAGGATTTGGACCGTAGTCGAAATTGTGTGAAGACGACTCCGGAATGGAGTTCCTTCGATTTCGTTATCTCCGTTAGGTGATTTTGGACTTGGGGGCGTGTCCGGGTTGTATTTTGGAGGTCTGTAGCTTATTTAGGCTTGAATTGGCGAGAAACAAATTTTTGGAGTTTTGGACCAATAGTGGAATTTTTTATATCGGGGTCCATAATGTTGAATATGATCCATAATGTTGAATATGACTTATGTGCAAAATTTGGGGTCAATCGGACGTGGTTTGGTTGGTTTCGGTGTCGGTTGTCGAATTTGGAAGTTTCAAGTTTTTTAAGTTTGAATCGGAGGATGATTTGTGATTTTAACATTAGTTGATGTGATTTGAGGGCTCGACTTAGTTCGTATGGTATTTTATGATTGGTTGGTATGTTTGGTCGAGGTCTCGGGGGCCTCGGGTTAGTTTCGGGGGCTTAACGGGTGAAAGCTTGGACTTAGAAGAATTTTGAAGTTGTTGGTTCTAGTGTTTTCACACCTGCGGTGGGAAGTCCGCAGGTGCGGCCTCGCAGAAGCGAGCCTAGGGACACAGATGCGGTTTGGAAGGAAGAGGCCAGAGGTCGCAGGTGCCGAGGTATAACCGCATCTGCGCATTCGCAGATGCGGAAGATGGAGCGCATAAGCGAAAGGGGCCAGGGCGTGAGGGATCGCAGAAGCGGAAAAACATTCCGTATGAGCCGGAGCGCAGGTGCGGCCCATTGCTCGCAGATGCGGACCCAATCCCCTTAAGTCATTTCCGCACCTGCGATGGAAATTCCGCAGGTGCGACTATAAACCGCAGGTGCGAGATTTGTGGACAGAACACTTAAATGCAAGTGTTCGCGATTTTTGCTCATTTTCAACATTTTGAGCTTGGGTTTGGCAATTTCTTGAGAGCATTTTGAGGGGTTTCTTGAGCTAAATCCCTTGTGCTTATTTTTGATCAATAATCTTGCTTCCCCATATAATTTCCCACCTAGTTAGTGCGTATTTAAGGTGGAAATTGAGAATTAGAGGTTAGGGATTTAGAAGTTTGATTTGTGGATTTGGAGGACCATTTGGTGTCGGATTTTAGTAAATTTGATATGATTAGACTCGTGAGTGAACGGGCTTTTGTATATTATGACTTTTATCCGATTCCGATAAGTGGGCCCCACAGGCAATATTTGAGTTAATTTCGAAATTTTCGTTAAAGTGTTGATTTCGTTAATTAGATGAGTCTATTATTGTTGTATTTATGATATGTAATTGCTTTTGGCTAGATTTGGGTCATTCTGAGCCGGATATTCATGGTAAAGGCATTGTGACCGATTAATTGAGCTTGACTCGAGGTAAGTGGCTTGCCTAACTTTGTGGAGGGGGGAATCCCCTTAAGATTTGGAACTATTGTGATATGTGAGTGCCGTGTACATAAGGTGACGAGTAGGTACACGGGTTAGTTGTGGTAAAACCCGATTTTCTTACTGAGCACCTATTATTTTGAGTCCATTTTAATGAGTACTAATCTATTTTCATTCTTAATTGAGTTATTCCAATATGTGTAGCTATCATGTTTAGTCTAATACAACATGTCTATGTGTCTTAATTGTTTATGTGAATTATGTGCAGCATGCTTAGTGAATTTCCTGCTTCTTCCCAAACTGGTACTTAGTCTAAATTGTAAGAATTTCATGATGTAGTTGTATTTCTATCGTTCGCGCTGCATATTTACTTTGGGACTATAGAACGATATTCTAGGAGATCCCCCTGTACTGCATATTTACTTTAGGACTACGGAACGGTATTCCGGGAGATCCTCCTGTACTGCATATTTACTTTGGGACTACGGAACTCTGGGAGATTCCCCTGTCTTGCATATTTACTTTGGGACAACGGAACGGTATTCCGGGAGATCCCCCTGCACATTTACATTTGGTACTACGAGACGGTATCTCGGGAGATCCCATGTTGTGTTTTCTGTGTACTGAGTTGTTACCTTCTATGATTTCATTGTTGTTAAATTTCAGCCTTTATTTTATTGCGGTATTACACTCTATATTGTTTTAATTATATATTTTCCAGTAGGGCCCTGACCTGACCTCGTCACTACTCGACCGAGGTTAGGCTTGGTACTTAATGGGTACCGATTGTGGTGTACTCATGCTACCCTCTGCATATGTTTTTCATGTGCAGATCCATGTGCACCTTATCAGTCGCACTATCAGTGAGCCGGGACAGCTTTGGAGACTTCTAGGTATATCTTCCGCGTCTGGAGACCTCGGAGTCCCCTTCTACTCTTTCTCATGTCCATTATCCTCTGTATTTTTCCTTGTTAGATTCTGATGTATAAAGACACCTAGATTTTTCCTTCTGTAGTTTGTGATTCACGATGTTCCGAGTTTTTGGATTTGTTGTGTATTTTTGAATAGTTGGTTAAATTTATATTTTTATTTCACTATTCCGCAAAAAACAAAATTTTAGGCTTACCTAGTTGTAGAGACTAGGTGTCATCACGATGTCACACGGAGGAAAAATTGGGTCGTGACATTTTTAAATAATATTTTATGTATTGTAAGAAAGAAATTACTTTTTTATAAGAAAAGTTATATTTTACCCATTTTAGAATTAATAGTGCAAAAAACAATTGTGCTCTTGATATTAGGTTGAAAAACAATAAATGAATTTGATAAAATTACATAGGTGTCAATAAGTAGTCATGTATTATTTTATTAATAAATCAAGTTATTAATGTAGTGTGACTTGTGTTAAACGGAACGTAGTTATATTTACTCCATTATATTAGGAAAAGAAATTGATTGTTTAATTTGCTTGTGATATGTATAACTTGTTGTTACCTGCCCACCTTTCTTAAAAAGTTACACCTTTATCTAATTAGTCATGTTCCACCTACCGTATAAGTGTTACGGGAAAAAAAACGATGCCACTAAGAAGATTGTCAAAAATTTCAGTTCAGAATCAACCTTACGAGCAGAAAGGCGCGGAGGAAAGTAACTACGGATGTCATAAGATGTTATAAGCTCACAGCTTTACAATAGTCAGTGGATCCCCCCTAAATACTACAATGAAAGACTAGGTGGGGAAATAAGGAAGAAGGCTTCAACCTAAGCATAATGACCTAAAGAGGAAATGGCCGTGTAACAACAGTCTCACTGCAAAATTGTATGTACTCCATAAGAAAGTGGCCCCTATCGTGGCTATGAACGTGAAGAAGAAAAAAATCAAAAGGTTATATTCAAGATCATATGAGTTGCACAAAAATTCCAGCATGCATATGAACTAAGATAAGGTAAGTATACACTCAACAAGGGGCAAAAAGACCAGGAAAAGTAATAGCTTATGTTTAAAGAAAACTGAGATGAAACGAAAGGAATTATTCGATCAAAGATCCAGAGTTTGTTACGTTATGAACGCACTTAAGTTTTCAAAATATTATCCATGATGCATATATGTTGACAATCATACAGCCGTAGAAGACTCCGGTATAAGTTAAAAGAAAGAATTGAGTCCAGGTCATAGACAAAGGATTGAATTATTAGATGATGGTATCACAGATATTCCATAGTGTACATGAACGGCTAAAGTAATAACTAATATCAGGAGCCGCAGATCGGAAGATAGCTTAAGCCTACATAAAGGCAGATCAGAATGAAGAGGAAACTAAATAATTACATCAATCGAGTAAATCAGAAGTCTGATTATTGGACCCAAAATATTATAGACCTCGTGATTGAGAACATAGCAGGATCACTCATAAATATCAGAGGTACAAGAAAGATAGTACAACAACCATATTCTATAACTGCTCTACGACAAATCCAGTTAGAAGAGCACCAGCCTCATAAGAAGTCAGTATGAAGCTCTCACCGGATTGTGCATGCACCAAAGGTGCAAGTGTTATAATAAAAGCTTCAAGTTGTGGATGTGAATTGTACCTATGTGGAATGTAGTTCATGAAAGAGATAGAAGATATGATGCGAGATTTTAAGGCAAAGGTAAACAGCGTACGAGATGCTCAAATGAAGAAGGTTGTGAAAAGTTCATACTTCGGATAAAAGGCTAGAAGAGCAAGGATTCAATATCCAGGAATGATAGCGGCGTCGTCATTGGCATATCTTCCAGCCTATGGTTTCTAGGTACTGAGAAATCTAGTCAAGAGAGCAAAGAAGAGTTGGAGACGATATGATGTCTCGCTTGATGTTCCAGAATAACATAAGAAAATCTATGGTGTAAGCAAGTTGAAGGAAGGTGGCAAATAATATAAATAGATATGTGTAGGTCGCAAGCTAAAGTATGGTAAAGCGACAAGGTTTTAGGAAGATAGGAGTAAGAATAAGAAAGGGCGAGTGAGAAGGTGTCAGAAATGGATAATTCATCGGGATTAAACCCATGAAAACAAGAGAGCTGATGGTTTCTCAAAGTTATGAAAAGCTTAGTATAGCTTGAATGAACTCAAAGGAGTTTAAGACTAATAGCATTTAGAAGAGATAAAATGCTGCCCTGGTAGTAGAATGAGGGTATAATTGTGATCGATAAAGGATGTCGTTTAGGCCTTCAATTGAGTTATGATTTGAAGAAAAACAAATCGGAGGAAAAAGGAAAGAAAAGTCACATAGGTGCACTTACAAGGTCAGAATCGTATAGGTTGTGTGATGACCCAAAATATTATCTTTAAATTTAATAAGTAATTTTGTGTTCTAAGACCTCGAAAAGCACCATTTATCATTCCTCGACTTGCGTGTGTTATCCGTACAATTTTCCGAAAAGGTTTTATGTGAAAAAATGGATTAAAAGGTGAAACAGAGCTTTAAAACTCAACTGAGTTGACTTTGGTCAAAATTTGAGCAAACAGACCCGGATCAGTGTTTTGACAATTCCGGTAGGTCCGTAACGTGATTTGGGACTTGGGCGTACGCCCAGAATCAAATTCCGAGGTCCCTAGCCCGAGTTATGGAATTTTCATGAAAAATTAAAAGCTTGAAATCTTAATAATTTCTAAGAAATTACTGATGTTAGATTTATTGACCTCGGGTCCGTATTTTTATTTTGGAGCCTGGTATAGGTCCACTATAATATTTATGACTTGTCTGCCGAATTTGGTGAGAATCAGAGTTGATTTGGCATGATTCGGACATCCGGTTGTAAAAATATAAGTTTTAAAGTTTTCTTGAAAATTTCCTTTGAATTGGTGTCCGATTCGTAGTTCTTGGTGTTATTTTGGCATTTTGATCGCGCGAGCAAGTTCGTATGATGTTTTAGGACTTGGGTGCATGTTTGGTTTGGAGCCCCGAGGGCTCGGGTTGGTTTCGGGTGGTTAACGAATCATTTTTGGACTTGAGGAAACTGCAGAAACCTGCTTCTGGTTTCCTTCTTCGCGTTCGCGAGGGGAGTCTCGCGTTCGCGAAGAGAAAATTAGGGCTGGCACATTTTGTGCTTCACGTTCACGACAGAGAGAACGCGTTCCCGAAGGCTTGAGGTGTGAAGCTTCGCGTTCGTGATCGAAGCCTCGCGTTCACGAAGGGAAAGGGGCTGGCAAGGACAATTGCCTTCGCGTTCGCGAAGGCCAAGCCAGGCAAGCTTCGCGTTCACGAAGTAGCCCTCGCGTTCGCGTAGAGTAAAATTGGGAGTAGGAATTTGTGCTTCGCGAACGCGAGTCACTAACCGCGTTCGCGAAGGGTAAAAATCCCAGAAACAGAACTTAAGTTCTGGAAATGGGGTTTCGACCCATTTTCAATTCTTTTCCATTTTTGAGCTCGGGTAAGGCAATATTTGGGCGATTTTCACGGAAAAATATTGGGGTAAGTGTTCCTTATCCTATATTGATTATATTTTATGATTTCATACTCATTTATATCATGAATCCGTGAATTAATGGAAGAAAATCGGATTTTTATAAAATCTTCCAAAAACGAAAATTAAAGATTTGAAGGTCCCTTTGACATCGAAATTGGATAACTTTTGTATGGTTGGATTCGTCTCGGAATGGGTGTTCGGATTTCGTAAGTTTTTTCGAGATTTGAGACGTAGGTCCCACTGCCGAATATATTAATGAATTTAAAAGTCGACATACATATATATATATATTGGGGGATCGGGTTGCACGCCGCAATAAACTTGATTAAAATGATTATATTGGAGGAGCGGGTTGCACGCCGCAACAGAACTGAATGTGAATATATTGTGAGAGCGGGTTGCACGCTGCAACAGAATTGATGGAAATGATAATTGGTTATGACTGCTGAGTTGGCTTCAATTATTATAAATGAGTTACCTGATTTATTTCTATTATTGTTGTTGTTACTAATATTGCGTACAGGTAATGTAAGTGACCCACCTTAGCCTCATCACTACTTCGTCGAGGTTAGGCTCAGCACTTACCAGTACATGGGGTCGATTGTACTGATACTACACTCTGCACTTCTTGTGCAGATTTCAGAGTTGGTCCCAGCGGCGTGCCGTAGACTTGTTCGGATTTCAGTTACTCGGAGGAGAATTGAGGTATAACTGCATGGCGTCCGCAGTTCTGAAGTCCCCGTCTATTTTACTTTAGATGTGTGTTTATTTCCAGACAGCTTTATTTTATTCAGACCTTTATTTGTATAATTCTAGAAGCTCGTCCACTTGTGACACCAATTCTGGGATGGTATTTAGACACCGTTATTTTTATGGATTATTCACTACATTTTAGACTTCACTTCCGCATTTGTTCTTTGATTATTAATAAATTTAAAAATTGTTTTAAAAATAGATAATATTATTCTAACGTTGGCTTGCCTAGCAAGTGAAATGTTAGGCGCCATCACGGTCCGAAGGTGGGAATTTTGGGTCGTGACAGTTGGTATCAAAGCACTAGGTTACATAGGTCTCACGAGTCACGAGCAAGCTTAGTAGAGTCTGAAGGATCGGTACGGAGACGCTTGTACTTATCTCTCAGAGGCTATGAAGTTTAGGAACAATATCACTTCTTTCTTATTCTGTCGTGCGATTTTATTCTATCATCGATGATTGAACCATTCTACTCTTATTCTCTCGCAGATGGTGAGAAGACGTAATACCTCTACCGATGGTCAGGGACCAGAACCCCCGGTGGAAACTATGGCCAGGGGTAGAGGTCGAGGCCGAGGTCGTGCTAGAGGCCAAGGCCGAGGACGAGGTAGAGCTCAGTCTAGAGCTCGAGCAGCTGCACCTGTTGAAGAACCTCAGGTGGACCTTAAGGAGGAGGTTCCAGTTCAGAATGTACCAGTTGGACCATTTTAGGTCCCGGAAGGATTTATAGCCACTCCAGTACTTCAGGACGCTCTAGTCCGTTTGGTAAGTCTTATGGAGGGCGTGACCCAGAATGGTACATTTCCAGTGGCACCAGCCGTCTCACAGGCTGGGGGAGGAGGACAAACTCCCACTACTCCCGCTCCGGAGCAGATGGCTCCCCAGAATTAAGCTTCAGCAACCCCACCAGTTGGGGTAGTTCAGCCAGTTGTTGCGGCACAGACCGGTGATAGGCCCGCCATGTCTTTTAAGGCCTTATTGAGACTGGATAAGTTTACCAAGCTCTTTCCAGTTCACTTCAGTGGTACACCTTCTGAGGACCCACAGTATTATCTTGAACGTTGTCATGAGGTGTTGCGGAACATGGGTATAGTTGAGACCAATGGGGTTGATTTTGCTGTATTTCAAATGACGGATTCTGCCAAGAGGTGGTAGAGAGATTATGCATTGACCCGACCAGTCGGATCGCCTGTACTTACATGGGAGCAGTTCTATCGGCTATTTCTGAAAAAGTTCCTCCCTATCACACTGAGAGAGGAATTCCACAAGCAATTTGAGCATCTACACCAGGGCAGTATGACTGTTACTCAGTATGAGTCCCGTTTTGTGGATTTGGCCCATCATGCTCTCCTTTTACTATCTACGGAGGGAGAGAGAGTGAGGAGGTTTATTGAGGGACTCACTCACCCTATCAGACTTCAGATGGCCAAGGAGACCGGAAGTGAGGTTTCTTTTCAGTCGGCTGCTAATGTCACAAGGAGGATCGAGATGGTTCTTGCACAGGAGAGAGGGCAGAGGTCCGATAAGAGGCCTCGTCAGTTCGGTGGTTTCAGTGGTTCCTCGTCTGGAGGCAGAGGTAATTTTGGTAGGGGTCACCCTCCCAGACCATTTCATTCAGCACTTCATGTATCTCCCGGTGCTTCAAGAAGTCACGGTCCTATTATGCCTTACTTTGGGCAGCCAGTATTCAGTGCACATTCAAACTCTATCAGTGCATCACCACTCCAGAGTTACTACAAATCCAGCCCATTTGGGTCTGCTTCAGCTTCAGCAACCATTGCATCAGGATGGGTGTTATGACTGAGGAAACATTTGTCACATCAGGAGGTATTGCCCTAGATTGGCGAGTAATAGAACTCGGCAAGATTCTCGTGCCATCATACCGGCACCGGTTGCTTCACCGCCTGCTCAGCCAACTAGAGGTAGGGGTCAGGCAGCTAGAGGTAGAGGTCAGGCCATTAAAGGTGGAGGTCAGGCCATTAGAGGTGGAGGTCAGACCGTTAGAGGTGGAGGCCAGCCAGTTAGAGGCCAACCCAGGGACGCAGTTCAGAGTGGTAGGACCCAGCCCTGATTTTATGTTTTTCCAGCAAGGCCTGAGGCCGAGTCATCTGATGCTGTGATCACATGTATTATTCCAGTTTTCCATAGAGATGCTTCAATTCTATTTGATCCAGGATCTACTTATTCCTATCTGTTCTACTATTTTGCTTCATATTTGGTTGTGCCTTATGATTCTCTAAGTGCTTCTGTGTGTGTATCTACACCGGTGGGAGACTCTGTTGTAGTAGATCATGTCTATCATTCGTGTGTGGTTACTATTGGTAATCGTGAAACTAGTGTGGATCTTCTACTTCTTGAAATAGTAGATTTTGATGACATCTTGGGTATGGATTGGCTGTCCCCTTATCATGCTATATTGGATTATCATGCCAAGACAGTGACCCTAGATGTGCCGAGGTTACCTCGGTTAGAGTGAAAAGTAACTCTTGGTCATTCTGCCAGCAGGGTTATTTCTTATATGAAAGCTCGACGTATGGTAGAGAAAGGGTATCTAGCCTATTTGGCTTATATTCGTGATCCCAGTGCGGATGTTCCTTCTATGGACTCAGTACCAGTTATTCGTGAATTTCTAGAAGTATTTTTTGCAGATTTGTCGAGGATGCCACCTGACAGACATATTGACTTCTGTATTGATTTAGCTCCGGGCACTCAGCCCATTTCTATTCCACCATACCATATGGCCCCGCCGGAGTTGAAAGAATTGAAAAAGCAGTTACAAGACTTGCTTGATTAGGGATTCATTAGACCCAGTGTCTCGCCTTGGGGTGCACCAGTATTATTGGTAAAGAAGAAAGATGGCTCTATGCAGATGTGTATAGATTATCAGCAGTTTAACAAGGCCACTATCAAAAACAAATATCCGCTGCCAAGAATTGATGACTTATTTGATCATCTTCAGGGTGCCAAGGTATTTTCGAAGAACGATTTGAGGTCTGGTTACCATCAGTTGAAGATTAGGGCATCTGATGTCCCTAAAACAACTTTTCGAACTCGGTATGGGCATTACGAATTCCTAGTGATGTCATTTGGGTTGACAAATGCCCCAGCAGCATTTATGGATTTGATGAATCAGGTGTTTAAGCCTTATTTGGATTCTTTTATGGTTGTATTCATTGATGATATCTTGATTTACTCCAGTTGTCGAGAGGAACATGAGCAGTATCTTCGAAGTGTGCTTCACACCTTGAAGAATAATCAGTTATATGCCAAGTTTTCCAAATGTGAGTTTTGGTTAGACTCAGTTGCCTTTTTGGGGCATGTGGTATCGGTAGAAGGAATAAAGGTGGATCCTAAGAAGATAGAGGTTGTTTAGAATTGGCCTAGACCTACTTCAGTTACAGAGATCCGGAGTTTCCTGGGTTTAGTAGGTTATTATCATTGGTTCGTGGAAGGGTTTTCATCTATAGCAAGCCCATTGACCAGATTGACCCAGAAAGGTATCCCATTCAGATGGTCAGACGAGTGTGAGTTGATCTTTCAGAAGCTCAAGACCGCTTTGACTAAGGCGCCAGTGTTGGTATTACCCACAGGTTCAGGATCGTATACGGTATATTCTGGCGCATCTCACATTGGGCTTGGTGCAGTATTAATGCAAGATGGCTAGGTAATTGCATATGCGTCGCGACAGTTGAAAGTTCACGAGAAGAATTATCATGTTCACGACTTAGAATTGGCAGCCATTGTTCATGCGCTGAAGATTTGGAGGCATTACCTCTACGGTGTCTCGTGTGAGGTATTTACTGATCATCGTAGCCTTCATTATCTGTTCAAACAAAAGGATCTTAATTTGAGGCAGAGAAGATGGTTGGAGTAGTTGAAAGACTATGATATCACCATTTTGTATCACCCCGGAAAGGACAATGTAGTGGTCGATACTTTGAGTAGAAAGGCTGTGAGTATGGGTAGTCTTGCGTATATTCCGGTTGGTGAGAGGCCATTAGCTGTAGATGTTCAGACTTTGTCTAATCAGTTCGTGAGGTTAGATGTTTCAGAACCCAGTTGGGTTCTAGCTTGCACAGTCGCTCAGTCTTCTTTATATGAGCGCATCAGAGAGATGCGGTATGATGATCCGCATTTACTTGTCCTTAAGCAAACGGTGTGGCACGGTGATGCCAAACATGTTGCTGTGGGGGAATATGGGGTTCTGCGAATGCAGGGTCGTATTTGTGTGGCTAATGTGGATGGGCTTCGTGAATTAATTCTTGAAGAAGCACACAGTTCCAGGTATTCTATTCATCCAGGTACCGCCAAAATGTATCAAGATTTGCGGGAACATTATTGGTGGAGGAGAATGAAAAAGGATACAGTTGCATATGTAGCTCAGTGTCTGAATTGTCAGCAAGTTAAGTACGAGCATCAGAGACCTGGTGGTTTGCTTCAGAAGTTAGAAATTCCTTAGTGGAAGTGGGAGCGTATCACTATGGATTTTGTTGTTGGGCTCCCACGAACTCAGAGAAATTTGACGCAGTTTGGATTATTGTGGACAGGTTGACCAAGTCAGAACATTTCATTCCAATGGCAATTACCTATTCTTCAGAGAGGTTAGCTGAAATTTACATTCGTGAGATTATCCGCCTTTATGGTGTGCCCGTGTCTATTATTTCAGATCGAGGTACGCAGTTTACCTCACATTTCTAGAGGGCTGTACAGCATGAGTTAGGCACGCGGGTGGAGTTGAGTACAATATTTCATCCGCAGATAGACGGACAGTCAGAGCGCACTATTCAGATATTGGAAGATATGCTCTGCGCTTGTGTTATAGACTTTGGAGGTTCTTGGGATCATTTCTTGCCACTTGCGGAGTTTGCTTATAATAATAGCTACCAGCCGAGCATTCAGATGGCTCCATATGAGGCATTATACGGAAGGCGATGCCGATGCCATTTGGTTGGTTTGAACCAGGAGAGGCTCGGTTGTTGGGTACCGATTTGGTACAGGATACCTTGGATAAGGTCAAAAATATTCAGGATCGACTTCGCACGGCTCACTCTAGGCAAAAGAGTTATGCCGACCATAAAGTGCGTGATATTGCATTCATGGTTGGAGAAAGAATATTGTTCCGGGTTTCACCTATGAAAGGTGTAATGAGGTTCGTAAAAGAAGGGCAAGTTGAGCCCTAGGTATATCGGACCCTTTGAAATTCTTTAAAGGGTGGGTGAAGTAGCCTACATGCTTGCATTACCACCTAGTTTATCAGCGGTTCCATGTGTCTATGCTCCGAAAATATCATGGTGATCCCTCCCATGTGTTAGATACAGCTCAGTCCAATTGGACAAAGATTTAACTTAAGAGGAGGAGCCGGTGGCTATTCTAGCCCGGCAGGTCCGACAGTTGAGGTCTAAGAGTTATCCTTTAGTTCGGATGCACTAGAGAGGTCAGCCGGTAGAGGCATCTACTTGGGAGTCCGAGTCGGACATGCGGAGTAAATATCCACACCTTTTCTCCAGCTCAGGAACTTTTTTCTAACTCCGTTCGAGGACGAATGTTTATTTTAGAGGTGGAGAATGTGATGACCCAAAATGTCATCTTTAAATTTAATAAGTAATTCTGTGTTCTAAGACCTTGAAAAGAACCACTTATCATTCCTCAACTTGCGTGCGCTGTCCGTATAATTTTTTGGAAAGTTTTTATGTGAACAAATGGATTAAAAGGTGAAATAGAGCTTTAAAACTCAACTGAGTTGACTTTGGTCAACATTTTGAGCAAACAGACCTGGATCAGTGTTTTGACAATTCCGGTAGATCCGTATCGTGATTTAGGACTTGGGCGTATGCCGGGAATCGAATTTCGAGGTCCCTAGCCCGAGTTATGGAATTTTGATGAAACATTAAAAGCTTGAAATCTTAATGATTTCTAAGAAATTACTGATGTTGGATTTATTGACATCGGGTCTGTATTTTGGTTCCGGAGCCCGGTATAGGTCCACGATAATATTTATGACTTGTCTGCCGAATTTGGTGAGAATCGGAGTTGATTTGACGTGATTCGGACGTCCAGTTGTAAAAATATAAGTTTTAAAGTTTTTTTGAAAATTTCCTTTGAATTGGTGTCAGATTCATAGTTCTTGGTGTTATTTTGGCGATTTGATCGCGCGAGCAAGTTCGTATGATATTTTAGGACTTGGGTGCATGTTTGGTTTGGAGCCCCGAGGGCTCGAGTTGGTTTCGGGTGGTTAACGGATCATTTTTAGACTTGAGGAAACTGCAGAAACCTACTTCTGGTTTCCTTCTTCGCGTTCGCGAGGGGAGTCTCGCATTCGCGAAGAGCAAATTGGGGCTGTCACATTTTGTGCTTCGCGTTCGCGACAGAGAGAACGCGTTCGCGAAGGCTTGAGGTGCGAAGCTTCGCGTTCGCAATCGAAGCCTCGCGTTCACGAAGGGAAAGGGGCTGGCCAGGACAATTGCCTTCGCGTTCGCGAAGGCCAAGCCAGGCAAGCTTCGCGTTCGCGAAGTAGCCCTCGCGTTCGCGAAGAGTAAAATTGGGCAGTAGGAATTTGTGCTTCGCGAATGCCAGTCACTGACCGCGTTCGCAAAGGGTAAAAATCCCAGAAACAGAACTTAAGTTCTGGAAATGGGGTTTCGACCCATTTTCAACTCTTTTCTATTTTTGAGCTAGGGTAAGGCAAGTTTTGGGCGATTTTCACGGAAAAACATTAGGGTAAGTGTTCATTATCCTATATTGATTATATTTCATAATTTCATACTCATTTATATCATGAATCCGTAAATTTATGGAAGAAAAATCGGATTTTTATAAAATCTTTCAAAAACGAAAATTTAAGATTTGAAGGTCCCTTTGACATCGAAATTGGATAACTTTTATATGGTTGGACTCGTCTCGGAATGGGTGTTTGGATTTCGTAAGTTTTTCCGAGATTTGAGATGTGGGTCCTACTGCCGAATATTTTAATGAATTTCGGATTTTATCCGGAAAATTAATAAATTCATATGGAATTAATTCATATGATTCGTATTGAGTATATTGAATTGTTTGTGAATAGATTTGAAACTTTCGGAGAAAAATTTAGAAGGAAAAGTTGTGGTTGAGTAATTAATTGGAATTTGCAAAGCGAGGTAAGTGTCGTAGTTAACTTTGACTTGAGGGAATAGAACTCTCAAATTATTTGTTATGTGAATTGCATGTGAACGACGTATAGGCGAGGTGATGAGTGTCTATACGTCGTCAAATTAATTGTTTGCCTGCTTACTTGAAAAATCATAAATTGTTCTAAATCATAAATTAATTATTATTATAATAATTATTTCTCTCCTATTCTTTGTCAAATATTAATTCTTGAATTCCTGCATTAATTGTTACATGCTATTTGAATTATGTGCCTTAATTGTTATTTGACATTTAGCATATTAAATATTAAACTGCATATTTTCTCTCTGATTTCCATAATAATTTGCTATTTGCCTTTGTTTGTTTCATTATTAAATCATAATTATTGTATGCTTGTTGTCTTATAATTTTATATTAATTATTGCATTTATTGGAGAAATTTCTTCTATAAGAATTGGTAAATGAATATGTTGGAGGAGAGGGTTGCACGCCGCAATAGAATTATTTATATTGAATATATTGGAGGATCGGGTTGCACGCCGCAACAGACTTATTAAAAGTCCATATTGGAGAATCGGATTGTACGCCGCAACAGACTTATTTAAAAGTCAACATACATATATATATATATTGGGGGATCGGATTGCACGCCGCAACAAACTTGTTTAAAATGAATATATTGGAGGAGCGGGTTGCACGCCGCAACAGAACTGAATGTGAATATATTGTGAGATCGGGTTGCACGCTACAACAGAATTGAATGTGAATATATTGTGAGAGCGGTTTGTACGCTGCAACAGAATTGATGAAAATGATAATTGGTTATGACTGCTGAGTTGGCTTCAATTATTATAAATGAGTTATCTGATTTATTTTTATTATTGTTGTTGTTACTAATATTGCGTACAGGTAATGTAAGTGATCCGCCTTAGCCTCGACACTACTTTGTCGAGGTTAGGCTCAGCACTTACCAGTACATGGGGTCGGTTGTACCGATACTACACTCTGCACTTCTTGTGCAGATTTTGGAGTTGGTCCCAGCGGCGTACCATAGACTTGCTCGGATTTTAGCTACTCGGAGGAGACTTGAGGTCTAACTGCATGGCGTCCGCAGTTCTGAAGTCCCCGTCTATTTTACTTTAGCTGTGTGTTTATTTCCAGACAGCTTTATTTTATTCAGACCTTTATTTGTATTATTTTAGAAGTTCGTGCACTTGTGACACCAATTCTAGGATGGTATTTAGACACTGTTGTTTTTTATACATTATTCACTACATTTCAGACTTTACTTCCGCATTTGTTCTTTGATTATTAATAAATTTAAAAATTATTTTTAAAATAGATAATATTATTCTAACGTTGGCTTGCGTAGCAAGTGAAATGTTAGGCGCCATCACGGTCCGAAGGTGAGAATTTCGGGTCGTGACAGGTTGCATGATAAAAGGTAGCAACAATTAAGAGATTGAAAGGTTTCCGACCACAAGTCGTGGTGTGAGAAAGAGGCCTAAAGGGGGGAATGCCCGGGCATTTGGATTTATTCATAGAACAGTTGCCTAGATGGAAAGAAGAGTACTAAAGTATTCGGAAGACATAGGTTATAAAAATGATAAGTGCATCAGTCAACATTAGAGGACGAATGTTCCAAATGAGGGAATGATGTTACACCCCATATTTTCATACGTGGAAGTACGCCATAAGTAAATTGATATAAGCTCGGAAATGAGATGTTACATCACACGAAGGTTGTCCCCTTAGAATTATCCAAAATCTTCACCTAAATAATTATCCACAAAATCCAATGTATAAATTAATCTCCCACTTAAAAATTCATAATTACCCAATTATCCACATAATTAAGAATTATCTCAAATTACATAAAATACTACTCACTTTTAATACACTTTATACACCTTACTATCATGGTCATGTGGTACCTTGTATGGTACTAGTCCATAAATACCGGATATTTATAGCCCGGACCGTATTTTATCTCAAAATGTAAAACTTCAACGAAACTCATTTTCTTCGATTCGCTTACCCTCTCACCTTCACGAATTTACTTATCACTTGTTTGAAATAGCATAATGCTTATAATCTCAAAATAATCTCATTCCTGAACTTACGTCGATTAACTTACGACAAAACTTTAACGTACGGAAATGCAGAATGTAACATCTCATTTTCGAGCTTATATCAATTTACTTATGGCGTACTTCCACGTATGAAAATATGGGGTGTAACATCATTCCCCCATTTGGAACATTCGTCCTCTAATGTTGACTGATGCACTTATCATTTTTATAACCTATGTCTTCCGAATACTTTAGTACTCTTCTTTTCATCTAGGCAACTGTTCTGTGAATAAATCTAAAGGCTAGGGCATTCACCCCCTTTAGGCCTCTTTCTCACACCACGACTTGTGGTCGGAATCCTTTCAATCTCTTAATTGTTGCTACCTTTTATCATGCAACATGTACGATTCTGACCTTGTAAGTGCGCCTATGTGACTTTTCTTTCCTTTTTCCTCCGATTATTTTTCTTCATATCATAACTCAATCGAAGGCCCAAATGACATCCTTTATCTATCATAATTATACCCTCATTCTACTACCATGGCATCTTCTAAATATTATTAGTCTTAGATTCCTTTGAGTTCATTCAAGCTATACTGAGCTTTTCATAACTTAGAGAAACCATCAGCTCTCTTGTTTTCATGGGCTTAATCCCGAGGACTTATCCATTTTCGACACCTTCTCACTCGCCCTTTCTTGTCCTTACTCCTGTCTTCCTAAAATTTTGTCGCTTTACCATACTTTAGCTTGCGACCTACACATATCTATTTATATTATTCGCCACCTTCCTTCAACTTGCTTACACCATAGATTTTCTTATGTTATTCTGGAACATCAAGCGAGACATCATTTCATCTCCAACTCTTCTTTGCTCTCTTGACTAGATCTCTCAGTACCTAGAAACCATAGGCTGGAAGATATGCCACTAACGACGCTGCTATCATTCCTGGATACTGAATCCTCGCGCTTCTAGCCTTTTATCCGAAGTATGAACTGTTCACAACCTTCTGCATTTGAGTATCTCGTACGTTGTTTACCTTTGCCTTAAAATCTTGCATCATATCTTCTATCTCTTTCATGAACTCCCTTCCATATAGGTACAAGTCACATCGACAACTTGAAGCTTTTATTATAACACTTGCACCTTTGGTGCATGCATAATCCAGTGAGAGCTTCATACTGATTTCTTATGAGGCTGGTACTCTTCTAACTGGATTTGTCGTAGAGCAGTTATAGAATATGGTGGTTGTACTATCTCTCTTGTACCTCTGATATTTATGAGTGATCCTGTAATGTTCTCAATCACGAGGTCTATACTTTTCTGGGTCCAATAATCAGACTCCTGATTTACTCGGTTGATGTAATTATTTAGTTTCCTCTTTCTTCTGATCAGCCTTTATGTAGGCTTAAGCTATCTTCCGATCTGCGGCTCCTGGTATTAGTTATTACTTTAGCCGTTCATGGACACTATGGAATATACGTGATACCATCATCTAACAATTCAATCCTTTGTCTATGACCTGGACTCGATTCTTTCTTTTAACTTATACCAGAGTCTTTTACGGCTGTATGATTATCAACATATATGCAGCATGGATAATGCTCTGAAAACTTAAGTGCGTTCATAATGTAACCAACTCTGAATCTTTGATCGGATAATTCCTTTCGTTTCATCTCAGCTTTCTTTAAACATAAACTATTACTTTTCCTGGTCTTTCTGCCCCTTGTTGAGTGTATACTTACCTTATCTTAGTTGCCACACATGCTAGAATTTTCGTGCAACTCATATGATCTTGAATATCACCTTTTGAATTTTTTCTTCTTCGCGTTCATAGTCACGATAGGGGCCACTTTCTTATGGAGTACATACAATTTTGTAGTGAGACTGTTGTTACACGACCATTTCCTTTTTAGGTCATTGTGCTTAGGTTGAAGCCTTCTACCTTATGTCCTCAGCTAGTCTTTCATTTTATTATTTAGGGGGGATCCTCTGACTCTTGTAAAGCTGTGAGCTTATTACATCTTATACTAGACGGAATTTTTGATGTCCTTCCTCGCCTATAATTATCCGTAGTTACTTTCCTCCGTGCCTTTGTGCTCGTAAGGTTGATTCTGAACTGAAATTTTTGACAGTCTTCTTAGTGGCACCATTTTTTTTTCCGTAACACTTATACGGTAGATGGAACATGACTAATTAGATAAAGGTGTAACTTTTTAAGAAAATTGGGCACGTTGCTACTACAACAAGTTATACATATCATAAGCATATTAAACAATCAATTTCTCTTCCTAAGATAATGGCGTAAATATAACTACTTTCCGTTTAACACAAGTCACACTACATTAATAACTTGATTTATTAATAAAATAATACATGACTACTTATTGACACCTATGTAATTTTATCAAATTCATTTATTGTTTTTCAACCTAATATCAAGAGCACAATATTTTTTTGTACTATTAATTCTAAAATGGGTAAAATAAAACTTTTCTTATGAGAAAGTAATTTCTTTTCTTACAATACATAAAATATTATTTAAAAATATTCTTGAGAAAGATTGCGCCGTACTCCCTTAGAATTACAAAATTATTACTATTACGTAGTATAACTTCGTATGAGATTTTGTCGTAGCAAATCACGTTGCTATCATCTAATTTTGTATGAATTTTGTGGCTTCTTGTTGCTTGTAGTGGACGTTCTTTTGCATAAGTTTGCTGGAGAAAAATCACGTTGCCATAAGCATATCCGTATGACATCTTTCCTAAATGAATGAATGAATTAGAGGGGTTCCTTATTATAGTGGTGTGGGCCCCACTTATAAGGCTTACTTTAGCCATATTAAAATCTCTTAAAATGTCACCTTTCACTTAAATTTAAGAGTCATTAAATTGGCTTTAACTTGCTGCCAAGTCTTCATAAACCCACACGAAGGTTGTCCCCTTAGAATTATCCAAAATCTTCACCTAAATAATTATCCACAAAATCCAATTTACAAATTAATCTCCCACTTAAAAATTTATAATTACCCAATTATCCACATAATTAAGAATTATCTCAAATTACATAAAATACTACTCACTTTTAATACACTTTATACACCTTACTATCATGGTCATGTGGTACCTTGTATGGTATTAGTCCATAAATACCCGATATTTATAGCCCGGACCGTATTTTATCTCAAAATGTCAAACTTCAACGAAACTCATTTTCTTCGATTCGCTTACCCTCTCACCTTCACGAATTTACTTATCACTTGTTTGAAATAGCATAATGCTTATAATCTCAAAATAATCTCATTCCTGAACTTACGTCGATTAACTTACGACAAAACTTTAACGTACGGAAATACAGGTTTATGAAGACTTGGCAGCAAGTTAAAGCCAATTTAATGACTCTTAAATTTAAGTGAAAGGTGACATTTTAAGAGATTTTAATGTGGCTAAAGTAAGCCTTATAAGTGGGGCCCACACCACTATAATAAGGAACCCCTCTAATTCATTCATTCATTTAGGAAAGATGTCATACGGATATGCTTATGGCAACGTGATTTTTCTCCAGCAAACTTATGCAAAAGAACGTCCACTACAAGCAACAAGAAGCCACAAAATTCATACAAAATTAGATGATAGCAACGTGATTTGCTACGACAAAATCTCATACGAAGTTATACTACGTAATAGCAATAATTTTGTAATTCTAAGGGAGTACGGCGCAATCTTTCTCAAGAATATTTTTAAATAATATTTTATGTATTGTAAGAAAAGAAATTACTTTCTCATAAGAAAAGTTTTATTTTACCCATTTTAGAATTAATAGTACAAAAAAATATTGTGCTCTTGATATTAGGTTGAAAAACAATAAATGAATTTGATAAAATTACATAGGTGTCAATAAGTAGTCATGTATTATTTTATTAATAAATCAAGTTATTAATGTAGTGTGACTTGTGTTAAACGGAAAGTAGTTATATTTACGCCATTATCTTAGGAAGAGAAATTGATTGTTTAATATGCTTATGATATGTATAACTTGTTGTAGTAGCAACGTGCCCAATTTTCTTAAAAAGTTACACCTTTATCTAATTAGTCATGTTCCATCTACCGTATAAGTGTTACGGAAAAAAAAAACGGTGCCACTAAGAAGACTGTCAAAAATTTCAGTTCAGAATCAACCTTACGAGCACAAAGGCACGGAGGAAAGTAACTACGGATAATTATAGGCGAGGAAGGACATCAAAAATTCCGTCTAGTATACGATGTAATAAGCTCACAGCTTTACAAGAGTCAGAGGATCCCCCCTAAATAATAAAATGAAAGACTAGCTGAGGACATAAGGTAGAAGGCTTCAACCTAAGCACAATGACCTAAAAAGGAAATGGTCGTGTAACAACAGTCTCACTACAAAATTATATGTACTCCATATGAAAGTGGCCCCTATCGTGACTATGAACGCGAAGAAGAAAAAAATCAAAAGGTGATATTCAAGATCATATGAGTTGCACGAAAATTCCAGCATGCGTGGCAACTAAGATAAGGTAAGTATACACTCAACAAGGGGCAGAAAGACCAGGAAAAGTAATAGTTTATGTTTAAAGAAAGCTGAGATGAAACGAAAGGAATTATCCGATCAAAGATTCAGAGTTGGTTACATTATGAACGCACTTAAGTTTTCAGAGCATTATCCATGCTGCATATATGTTGATAATCATACAGCCGTAAAAGACTCTGGTATAAGTTAAAAGAAAGAATCGAGTCCAGGTCATAGACAAAGGATTGAATTGTTAGATGATGGTATCACGTATATTCCATAGTGTCCATGAACGGCTAAAGTAATAACTAATACCAGGAGCAGCAGATCGGAAGATAGCTTAAGCCTACATAAAGGCTGATCAGAAGGAAGAGGAAACTAAATAATTACATTAACCGAGTAAATCAGGAGTCTGATTATTGGACCCAGAAAAGTATAGACCTCGTGATTGAGAACATTACAGGATCACTCATAAATATCAGAGGTACAAGAGAGATAGTACAACAACCATATTCTATAACTGCTCTACGACAAATCCAGTTAGAAGAGTACCAGCCTCATAAGAAATCAGTATGAAGCTCTCACTGGATTGTGCATGCACCAAAGGTGCAAGTGTTATAATAAAAGCTTCAAGTTGTCGATGTGACTTGTACCTATATGGAAGGGAGTTCATGAAAGAGATAGAAGATATGATGCAAGATTTTAAGGCAAAGGTAAACAACGTACGAGATACTCAAATGCAGAAGGTTATGAACAGTTCATACTTCGGATAAAACCCTAGAAGCGCGAGGATTCAGTATCCAGGAATGATAGCAGCGTCGTTAGTGGCATATCTTCCAGCCTATGGTTTCTAGGTACTGAGAGATCTAGTCAAGAGAGCAAAGAAGAGTTGGAGACGAAATGATGTCTCGCTTGATGTTCCAGAATAACATAAGAAAATCTATGGTGTAAGCAAGTTGAAGGAAGGTAGCGAATAATATAAATAGATATGTGTAGGTCGCAAGCTAAAGTATGGTAAAGCGACAAGATTTTAGGAAGACAGGAGTAAGGACAAGAAAGGGCGAGTGAGAAGGTATCGAAAATGGATAAGTCCTCGGGATTAAGCCCATGAAAACAAGAGAGCTGATGGTTTCTCTAAGTTATGAAAAGCTCAGTATAGCTTGAATGAACTCAAAGGAATCTAAGACTAATAATATTTAGAAGATGCCATGGTAGTAGAATGAGGGTATAATTATGATAGATAAAGGATGTCATTTGGGCCTTCGATTGAGTTATGATATGAAGAAAAATAATCGGAGGAAAAAGGAAAGAAAAGTCACATAGGCGCACTTACAAGGTCAGAATCGTACATGTTGCATGATAAAAGGTAGCAACAATTAAGAGATTGAAAGGATTCCGACCACAAGTCGTGGTGTGAGAAAGAGGCCTAAAGGGGGAGAATGCCCTAGCCTTTAGATTTATTCACAGAACAGTTGCCTAGATGGAAAGAAGAGTACTAAAGTATTCGGAAGACATAGGTTATAAAAATGATAAGTGCATCAGTCAACATTAGAGGACGAATGTTCCAAATAGGGGAATGATGTTACACCCCATATTTTCATACGTGGAAGTACGCCATAAGTAAATTGATATAAGCTCGGAAATGAGATGTTACATTCTGCATTTCCGTACGTTAAAGTTTTGTCGTAAGTTAATCGACGTAAGTTCAGGAATGAGATTATTTTGAGATTATAAGCATTATGCTATTTCAAACAAGTGATAAGTAAATTCGTGAAGGTGAGAGGGTAAGCGAATCGAAGAAAATGAGTTTCGTTGAAGTTTGACATTTTGAGATAAAATACGGTCCGGGCTATAAATATCCGGTATTTATGGACTAGTACCATACAAGGTACCACATGACCATGATAGTAAGGTGTATAAAGTGTATTAAAAGTTAGTAGTATTTTATGTAATTTGAGATAATTCTTAATTATGTGGATAATTGGGTAATTATGAATTTTTAAGTGGGAGATTAATTTGTAAATTGGATTTTGTGGATAATTATTTAGGTGAAGATTTTGGATAATTCTAAGGGGACAACCTTCGTGTGGGTTTATGAAGACTTGGCAGCAAGTTAAAGCCAATTTAATGACTCTTAAATTTAAGTGAAAGGTGACATTTTAAGAGATTTTAATGTGGCTAAAGTAAGCCTTATAAGTGGGGCCCACACCACTATAATAAGGAACCCCTCTAATTCATTCATTCATTTAGGAAAGATGTCATACGGATATGCTTATGGCAACGTGATTTTTCTCCAGCAAACTTATGCAAAAGAACGTCCACTACAAGCAACAAGAAGCCACAAAATTCATACAAAATTAGATGATAGCAACGTGATTTGCTACGACAAAATCTCATACGAAGTTATACTACGTAATAGCAATAATTTTGTAATTCTAAGGGAGTACGGCGCAATCTTTCTCAAGAATATTTTTAAATAATATTTTATGTATTGTAAGAAAAGAAATTACTTTCTCATAAGAAAGGTTTTATTTTACCCATTTTAGAATTAATAGTACAAAAAAATATTGTGCTCTTGATATTAGGTTGAAAAACAATAAATGAATTTGATAAAATTACATAGGTGTCAATAAGTAGTCATGTATTATTTTATTAATAAATCAAGTTATTAATGTAGTGTGACTTGTGTTAAACGGAAAGTAGTTATATTTACGCCATTATCTTAGGAAGAGAAATTGATTGTTTAATATGCTTATGATATGTATAACTTGTTGTAGTAGCAACGTGCCCAATTTTCTTAAAAAGTTACACCTTTATCTAATTAGTCATGTTCCATCTACCGTATAAGTGTTACGGAAAAAACAAATGGTGCCACTAAGAAGACTGTCAAAAATTTCAGTTCAGAATCAACCTTACGAGCACAAAGGCATGGAGGAAAGTAACTACGGATAATTATAGGCGAGGAAGGACATCAAAAATTCCGTCTAGTATACGATGTAATAAGCTCACAGCTTTACAAGAGTCAGAGGATCCCCCCTAAATAATAAAATGAAAGACTAGCTGAGGACATAAGGTAGAAGGCTTCAACCTAAGCACAATGACCTAAAAAGGAAATGGTCGTGTAACAACAGTCTCACTACAAAATTGTATGTACTCCATAAGAAAGTGGCCCCTATCGTGACTATGAACGCGAAGAAGAAAAAAATCAAAAGGTGATATTCAAGATCATATGAGTTGCACGAAAATTCCAGCATGCGTGGCAACTAAGATAAGGTAAGTATACACTCAACAAGGGGCAGAAAGACCAGGAAAAGTAATAGTTTATGTTTAAAGAAAGCTGAGATGAAACGAAAGGAATTATCCGATCAAAGATTCAGAGTTGGTTACATTATGAACGCACTTAAGTTTTCAGAGCATTATCCATGCTGCATATATGTTGATAATCATACAGCCGTAAAAGACTCTGGTATAAGTTAAAAGAAAGAATCGAGTCCAGGTCATAGACAAAGGATTGAATTGTTAGATGATGGTATCACGTATATTCCATAGTGTCCATGAACGGCTAAAGTAATAACTAATACCAGGAGCCGCAGATCGGAAGATAGCTTAAGCCTACATAAAGGCTGATCAGAAGGAAGAGGAAACTAAATAATTACATCAACCGAGTAAATCAGGAGTCTGATTATTGGACCCAGAAAAGTATAGACCTCGTGATTGAGAACATTACAGGATCACTCATAAATATCAGAGGTACAAGAGAGATAGTGCAACAACCATATTCTATAACTGCTCTACGACAAATCCAGTTAGAAGAGTACCAGCCTCATAAGAAATCAGTATGAAGCTCTCACTGGATTGTGCATGCACCAAAGGTGCAAGTGTTATAATAAAAGCTTCAAATTGTCGATGTGACTTGTACCTATATGGAAGGGAGTTCATGAAAGAGATAGAAGATATGATGCAAGATTTTAAGTCAAAGGTAAACAACGTACGAGATACTCAAATGCAGAAGGTTATGAACAGTTCATACTTCGGATAAAAGGCTAGAAGCGCGAGGATTTAGTATCCACGAACGATAGCAGCGTCGTTAGTGGCATATCTTCCAGCCTATGGTTTCTAGGTACTGAGAGATCTAGTCAAGAGAGCAAAGAAGAGTTGGAGACAAAATGATGTCTCGCTTGATGTTCCAGAATAACATAAGAAAATCTATGGTGTAAGCAAGTTGAAGGAAGGTAGCGAATAATATAAATAGATATGTGTAGGTCGCAAGCTAAAGTATGGTAAAGCGACAAGATTTTAGGAAGACAGGAGTAAGGACAAGAAAGGGCGAGTGAGAAGGTGTCGAAAATGGATAAGTCCTCGGGATTAAGCCCATGAAAACAAGAGAGCTGATGGTTTCTCTAAGTTATGAAAAGCTCAGTATAGCTTGAATGAACTCAAAGGAATCTAAGACTAATAATATTTAGAAGATGCCATGGTAGTAGAATGAGGGTATAATTATGATAGATAAAGGATGTCATTTGGGCCTTCGATTGAGTTATGATATGAAGAAAAATAATCGGAGGAAAAAGGAAAGAAAAGTCACATAGGCGCACTTACAAGGTCAGAATCGTACATGTTGCATGATAAAAGGTAGCAACAATTAAGAGATTGAAAGGATTCCGACCACAAGTCGTGGTGTGAGAAAGAGGCCTAAAGGGGGAGAATGCCCTAGCCTTTGGATTTATTCACAGAACAGTTGCCTAGATGGAAAGAAGAGTACTAAAGTATTCGGAAGACATAGGTTATAAAAATGATAAGTGCATCAGTCAACATTAGAGGACGAATGTTCCAAATAGGGGAATGATGTTACACCCCATATTTTCATACGTGGAAGTACGCCATAAGTAAATTGATATAAGTTCGGAAATGAGATGTTACATTCTGCATTTCCGTACGTTAAAGTTTTGTCGTATGTTAATCGACGTAAGTTCAGGAATGAGATTATTTTGAGATTATAAGCATTATGCTATTTCAAACAAGTGATAAGTAAATTCGTGAAGGTGAGAGGGTAAGCGAATCGAAGAAAATGAGTTTCGTTGAAGTTTGACATTTTGAGATAAAATACGGTCCGGGCTATAAATATCCGGTATTTATGGACTAGTACCATACAAGGTACCACATGACCATGATAGTAAGGTGTATAAAGTGTATTAAAAGTTAGTAGTATTTTATGTAATTTGAGATAATTCTTAATTATGTGGATAATTGGGTAGTTATGAATTTTTAAGTGGGAGATTAATTTGTAAATTGGATTTTGTGGATAATTATTTAGGTGAAGATTTTGGATAATTCTAAGGGGACAAACTTCGTGTGGGTTTATGAAGACTTGGCAGCAAGTTAAAGCCAATTTAATGACTCTTAAATTTAAGTGAAAGGTGACATTTTAAGAGATTTTAATGTGGCTAAAGTAAGCCTTATAAGTGGGGCCCACACCACTATAATAAGGAACCCCTCTAATTCATTCATTCATTTAGGAAAGATGTCATACGGATATGCTTATGGCAACGTGATTTTTCTCCAGCAAACTTATGCAAAAGAACGTCCACTACAAGCAACAAGAAGCCAAAAAATGCATACAAAATTAGATGATAGCAACGTGATTTGCTACGACAAAATCTCATACGAAGTTATACTACGTAATAGCAATAATTTTGTAATTCTAAGGGAGTACGGTGCAATCTTTCTCAAGAATATTTTTAAATAATATTTTATGTATTGTAAGAAAAGAAATTACTTTCTCATAAGAAAAGTTTTATTTTACCCATTTTAGAATTAATAGTACAAAAAAATATTGTGCTCTTGATATTAGGTTGAAAAACAATAAATGAATTTGATAAAATTACATAGGTGTCAATAAGTAGTCATGTATTATTTTATTAATAAATTAAGTTATTAATGTAGTGTGACTTGTGTTAAACGGAAAGTAGTTATATTTACGCCATTATCTTAGGAAGAGAAATTGATTGTTTAATATGCTTGTGATATGTATAACTTGTTGTAGTAGACACCTGCCCAACTTTCTTAAAAAGTTACACCTTTATCTAATTAGTCATGTTCCATCTACCGTATAAGTGTTACGGGAAAAAAAAACGGTGCCACTAAGAAGACTGTCAAAAATTTCAGTTCAGAATCAACCTTACGAGCACAAAGGCACGGAGGAAAGTAACTACGGATAATTATAGGCGAGGAAGGACATCAAAAATTCCGTCTAGTATACGATGTAATAAGCTCACAGCTTTACAAGAGTCAGAGGATCCCCCCTAAATAATAAAATGAAAGACTAGCTGAGGACATAAGGTAGAAGGCTTCAACCTAAGCACAATGACCTAAAAAGGAAATGGTCGTGTAACAACAGTCTCACTACAAAATTGTATGTACTCCATAAGAAAGTGGCCCCTATCGTGACTATGAACGCGAAGAAGAAAAAAATCAAAAGGTGATATTCAAGATCATATGAGTTGCACGAAAATTCCAGCATGCGTGGCAACTAAGATAAGGTAAGTATACACTCAACAAGGGGCAGAAAGACCAGGAAAAGTAATAGTTTATGTTTAAAGAAAGCTGAGATGAAACGAAAGGAATTATCCGATCAAAGATTCAGAGTTGGTTACATTATGAACGCACTTAAGTTTTCAGAGCATTATCCATGCTGCATATATGTTGATAATCATACAGCCGTAAAAGACTCTGGTATAAGTTAAAAGAAAGAATCGAGTCCAGGTCATAGACAAAGGATTGAATTATTAGATGATGGTATCACGTATATTCCATAGTGTCCATGAACGGCTAAAGTAATAACTAATACCAGGAGCCGCAGATCGGAAGATAGCTTAAGCCTACATAAAGGCTGATCAGAAGGAAGAGGAAACTAAATAATTACATCAACCGAGTAAATCAGGAGTCTGATTATTGGACCCAGAAAAGTATAGACCTCGTGATTGAGAACATTACAGGATCACTCATAAATATCAGAGGTACAAGAGAGATAGTGCAACAACCATATTCTATAACTGCTCTACGACAAATCCAGTTAGAAGAGTACCAGCCTCATAAGAAATCAGTATGAAGCTCTCACTGGATTGTGCATGCACCAAAGGTGCAAGTGTTATAATAAAAGCTTCAAGTTGTCGATGTGACTTGTACCTATATGGAAGGGAGTTCATGAAAGACTCTTATAAGTGGGGCCCACACCTCTTGTCGATGTGACTTGTACCAATTTAATGACTCTTAAATTTAAGTGAAAGATGACATTTTAAGAGATTTTAATATGGCTAAAGTAAGCCTTATAAGTGGGGCCCACACCACTATAATAAGGAACCCCTCTAATTCATTCATTCATTTAGGAAAGATGTCATACAGATATGCTTATGGCAACGTGATTTTTCTCCAGCAAACTTATGCAAAAGAACGTCCACTACAAGCAACAAGAAGCCACAAAATTCATACAAAATTAGATGATAGCAACGTGATTTGCTACGACAAAATCTCATACGAAGTTATACTACGTAATAGCAATAATTTTGTAATTCTAAGGGAGTACGGTGCAATATGTTTCAAGAATATTTTTAAATAATATTTTATGTATTGTAAGAAAAGAAATTACTTTCTCATAAGAAAAGTTATATTTTACCCATTTTAGAATTAATAGTACAAAAAAATATTGTGCTCTTGATATTAGGTTGAAAAACAATAAATGAATTTGATAAAATTACATAGGTGTCAATAAGTAGTCATGTATTATTTTATTAATAAATTAAGTTATTAATGTAGTGTAACTTGTGTTAAACGGAAAGTAGTTATATTTACGCCATTATCTTAGGAAGAGAAATTGATTGTTTAATATGCTTGTGATATGTATAACTTGTTGTAGTAGACACCTGCCCAACTTTCTTAAAAAGTTACACCTTTATCTAATTAGTCATGTTCCACCACCAAAGTTAACTATTGCATCAAATCCTTATTTTATCTTACCTTCTTTATATATAAATTAATAAGCAGCAATTTATATTCCTCTTTTTTTCAATTCAATGAAGTACAAACGAAAGTTTTGTTCCTTCTTTCTATTTTTAATGAGAAGAACAACAGTCTTAATCGGAGGCTCCTTTTATCAAATTATCTCAATTGAAGTAAGGTGTAGGGAAGCTTTAAAGAAGGCGATCTTCTACGAGCTCGTATAAGTAATTAAGGTATGTTAAGGCTATCCCTTCTTTCTTTTTGGCATGATCCAAATGATACAAACGAAATTAGCAAATTACGCAACTTTCATAAATGACTCTATTCATAGAAATACTAGGGGTGTCTATATTCTTGATTCCCCATGTGAATTATTATTATATCTTCTGTTCATGGGTCTCAGAAAAATACATAGTTGATAAAGTTTATCCGAAAGGTATATTGATCTTATTAACGTATTTCTTATGCATTTCATTCATTTATACATGTACATTGAGCCATGACCAGATGGCGCTATATACGCGTATATTATATGTATATGGGATATGGAAAAATATTACGATGTTATATACGCATCACCACCTGATCAGCTGGTATACGTTGATGATTTTCCCACAATGGCCGAGATGATATGATGGGATGCCCTTAGAGGCTTGATGATGTTATGAACGCATATACCTATCCATGGTATGACATTTATACGCATATGCATAGCATTGTAAATATTATCGATTCACAGAGTTATTCATATTTACATGTTGAGTCTTTTACTTCATGTTTCTCATTTCTATTATTTACTAATTTTCATCTGTTACATACTTGGTACATTATTTGTTCTGACGTCCCTTTTGCCTGGGGACGCTGCGTTTCATGCCTACAGGTCCCGATAGACAAGTCGAGAGTCCTCCAAGTAGGCTATCCGCTCAGCGAAAGATGTTAGTGCGCTCCATTTGCTCCAGAGTTGCTTGTTTGATCAGTATGATTTAGACGTATATTATTTGGTATGGCGGGGCCCTGTCTCGACCTTTATGATAAGTATGTACTCTTATATGCTTGTAGACAGATGTCATATATACAGATACTTGTATGGCCTTGTCGGCCTATATTTTAAGTATATAATGGATCACATTGGCTTTATAGGCCCGTATGTCACAGGTATGAGTTTCTATATCAGGTTGGGTCATCCTATGTCTAGTATCGCTCATGCTTTATTCTAGTTATATCATGACAGCCTTTTCGGCTCATTTACCTATGATAGTATGATACGAAATATACGTTACGTTGTTCCTTTGTTGAGTAAGGTATAGGATGCCCGTCGCAGCCCATCGGTTTGGGTCGTGACAAAAAGCTTGGTTAAATTCTTTGTTATTGAACCTTTTGACTATTTTGATCCTTATTTACAAATTTATGACATGGATTTTGCTTAAAAGCATTGTTAAGTTAGAGCCATTGAATAAAAGAATAATGTGATGATGTTCCATTGGTAAATAAGTCCAAGTATGGTATGTATAATTTGTTTATTCGAATTCTTAGCCTTTCTAAAACACCTAAAGTATTTTTGGAGGTAATGAACTTTACTCTTATTTCATATGTTGGTGACTTTATAATTTTTATGGATGATGATATTTCGATGCATATCAAGTTATTAACTATAATATCTAAGTTAAAGTGCAAGAGTAATTTACTGTCTTTTGAAATTCAGTATGACATAGATGGTTATGTATTCCAACTTGGTGCAAAGAGACATGAAATTTATGAGAATAGGCTTGCGAATGAGTTAAATATTTTTTCTTCTCTTATTCAAGTGTCTAATGAATTTGCATGTGATAAATTGCTAGAATGAAATTTTTGTTATGTGATGGAGAGTCATTCTTCAAGTTATGTTCACTGTGAGCTTGTAAGAGTGTTTGCTACTAGTAAAGAGGATATGCATGATTGTTGTGACGCTTGTGATCAAATATTTTTTTATGTAGAGGAATTCATGAGATTTATAATTGTTGGTAGTTGGCTATATCATAAAAGTGTATTCTTTGATACATGTGGTAGAGATACTTGTATTAAATGAATGTGTGGTCAATCTTTTATAATTTCTTTGTCATATATAGTGGACTACCTTACCAACAAGATCGAATTGCAAGTTCTATTGCATAGTGCATCTAGGAGAGGTTTTTATTGTATTAATCTAGGTAGGCATAAATTTTATTGGGATGATGATGTCCATATGCTTTATAAGGGGGTATTTACATCTATTAGGATTGGTTGGGTTAAATGGATACATGATCACTATCTTGTTTTATTCCTACTATTTTTTCTGATTAGTGGATGTCATTTACTAGTGCGTGTTTTCTTTTTCTTGCAAGGTCGAAATTTGAGGACGAATTTTCTTCAAGAAGTGGAGAATAATAGCATCTTAGGAAGCTCAAATCTATTCAAAGACAAGGATGAAGCTTTGAAATCTCAAAGAGGACCTTTAACAAGATGTCAAGCTAAAGAGTTGTAAAATAAGGTCATTAGACTTCAAATGCAAATAATGAAGTTGTTAATTAGGAGGAAGGGCTCAAGGATTAAGGATGTCAATTGGCTAGGTATTACAATTATTTTATGGCCAAAATTTATGTCCAAGAAGAGGAGTATTGGATCCCAAGAGACATCTTTTGAAGAAGATCCTAATCAGTCCACTTTTGGACCATTTTGGTACCTAAAATATGTCCAAACTTGCAGCCCAATAAGTCCTACATGAAGTCACATTTTTATAGCATAAAAAGGACTTACTTTATGTCAAAGAAGGGTACAATAGTCGTGCTAGAAGTTGAGTGCAAGTTGGTGCCAAGTTGCTTGCAAATGTCCTTCAAGATTTTCAAGATTCTATCTAAGATTAGTTTTGCACTTTCAAGATCATATCCTAAGGTAGTTGGACTTTTTGTTCAAAGTAGTTAGAACTTTCTTTCTTTTCCAAAATTTCTAAGATTTTCAAGATTGGTTTTGGACTTTCAAGATCCTATCCTAAGGTACTTGGACTTTTTGTCCAAAGTAGTTAGGACTTTCTTTCTTTTTCAAGATTTCTAAGATTTTCAAGAATGGTTTTTGGACTTTCAAGATCCTATCATAAGGTAATTGGACTTTTGTCCAAATTAGTTAGGACTTTTTTTTTTTTTTTTGGTAGAATTCTGTGACTCCCTCTTTATATAAAGGGTGTCTTCTTTGTTTTTAGGGGAGATTATGATAAACAATATCAACAAAAAATTGAGAGATTTTTCTTGCACTCTTGTATGTGGCTACTCATGGATTTATTCCTCAACCTTCAAGAATCAACTTAAGGTGGTAAGATTAAACCCTTTTCGAAATCTTAGATCACTTCTAGGTATTCAAGAAAGGTGATAAGTTTAGGCTTATTGTTGTTCTTGTTATTCTAAAGGGTCGGGTTTCACAATCTATCTCTTATTTTTAATTCTCTATCAAAGGAATTAGTTCTTCGTTAGCTAATTGTTGTTGCTAGGACTCAACTTCAAGAATAGACTTCTTGAATTCAAGAAACTTTTTATTGAATTCAATCTATCTTTAATTTATGTCTTCTTTTTCGTTTCCTATTTTTCTTTTACCTTCCGCACGTTTCTTGATTTTTTAGTTTTTCTTTAGTAAATTCTTGAATTCCCTTTCGTGTTGTTATCAGACAAAGTGTCTCAACTCATTCCGAAACATTCCCGGAACCGAACCAACTACCCGGCAAGTCACCTAATGGCATATGAGCATAAAATAAGCAATAAATAAGGAAACAAGACTACAACACTCAAAACGATCGGTCGAATCATTACACCCTCCCGAAAAAAGAAACAAAGCCCCAAAATGAAAAAGAAAGGAAGAGAAATGGAGTAACCAATTAATTCATAAACAAAACTTGTAAGTTGTAAAGGAGAGCCCCCTACCCACCCACCAAGAGAAAGAGTGAGACAAGGAAGGAGAATATAAGAAATGGGAAAGAAGACCCCAGTTTGACGTTGGATTTTGCAAGTTGTAATAATCTGGACGGCCACTTCAAAACTGGCCATCGAATGTGCTTTGCTTGTTCGCGTTCGGCTTAAATTTTCAAAATATTAACAGCATGTTTTGCCCGTCTTGAAAAATTTGCTTATTTTGAAAAGTATTTTTGAAAAAATGTACTTTTAGAAAAAAGTATTTGTGTTTGATTAATCAATCTGAAAAGCACTTTTAAGCAATATGTCTTGAATTCTAATGGCCAAATATATTAGTAATACATTTTGATGATTAAATAAGTGAAACTATACGGTGTAATTTTGTGCAAGTCTATCGTTGGTCCAGCCACAATTTGCCAACGATCAATGCCGGCTCAAGGACAAGGCATCCCAATCAATTGCTTTAGGCCCCCAAAACTTAGGAGCCCATTTTTTGTAGTACTTTTTAATAATTAATATCTTTTTTAAAAAATTAAATATTTTAAAGTAAAAAATAATTTTTTATAGAAAAAGAAGAAGAAAACTTTGATTTGTTACTGATGTCGATCATAGAGATTTGAATAATCTGAAGCGTGAAATGTATCTATAATTTATTGTTAGTGAAATTTTTTGAGATCACTAGGTGATAAGAATCTAAGAAAAAGTCGCTCCGATGGATAGTTTAGATTTATTTTTTTGAATTAAAAGCATTAAAAGGAAATATTATAAGTAGAAAACAATACTCTAATCGATATACTCAATCAACTAACGAGACTTGAAAAAGTAAGACTTGATTCTTTTTAAAATACCTATATTCCTTATTGAATAATGTTCCTATAACAGTTGCATTTGCGGGAAGAATTTTATTAAATTTTAATATAATACAATCTTACCTAGGATCAACAATATCTCAAGGGACGTTAAAATGGATTAACTATATTATCAAGCGAAAAAGAATTATTAGAATAACTCGATTATAAACAAACTATTGCATCTCAAAAAGTAAGGAAAATAGACTTAAATTAAAAATATGTAAGATATTTTTTTATAACGCCCCTCATCAAGATTTGACTTTAGGCCACCAACAATGTTGAGTCGCCCTGCCAACATGCTTATACATTTTTTTAAAATAATAAAAAATGATACTTTTTCGTGCAAGTTTGTGGCTGTTATCAACGGACTCAACACTATTCTCCAAGTTGCAATATGAAATCGCTCTAAGAAAATATTTGGTCGAAAAGGTCATATACTATATACTCCTAGTAGATTAGGAAGGATTACACATGACACTCGTCAGACAATGACAGTTATTTTAATCTGGTTCTTATCCATAAATCTCTCCTTCTGATTAGATATACGTATAGACTCGTTTTAGTAGCAAGATATCTATATTACGAAACCATAAATAAATAAAATAAATAGAAGTAAGTGACTACCTCTTACAATATTTTGGTTTAGTAAAAGTCAAGGGATATTTCACAATCCTTATCGCAATTGAGAAGAGGTCAGTTCATAAAATAGAAGTAGTGGATTTCATGATTTAAAAGAAGAGACAATAAACATAAAGGACTAAAAGAAAGAGACCATTTTTGGTTCTTTTCCTCAAAACAAAGAATCTTCAAATGAGACCCTACCCCTTAGATTGATGTGTGCATTTTTGTCCAATTGCCCATGAATGTTGCCAAATAGTACTCTAGCACAAAGGGCTTTAACATCATTATTACTATTGAATTTCCCTGGGGACAAAAGCACTTTTTGTTTTTGATAATTGATAGTGTCCACTTGCATGCTTTGGTGATGCTTTAGGTCACTCTCGTACACTTGGTGTGGTTGAAAGGTCTCTTTTGTTCATCAATCTTGCTCAAACTATCACTTCATTATAATTAATAGGTGAAAAAGTTTGATATATTCAGAGGTCTTTTGATTTTTCTTCCTTAAAACTTTTTTCTTCTAAGAAATATACTATGTTGACTTCTCCTTTGCTCTTTAATTATTATTATTAGGAGTATTAGTAGTTTTTTGGGTTTTGCCCTGACAGAAGTCTTGAAACTAAGGCCATAGTTCCCATTATCAAAGTTGCGTTCTGTAATCTAAAATTAAAAATTGGATTCGAAATGCTGTTTTCATAGCTTTATTGGATCCTATTGCATCTTCTATATTTTCTTACTTTGATTTTCGTTTTTTTGGTTCTTCCACCCTAGCTTTATGCGGCATTTTATAGCATTAAAAATATGCTGTGGTGATCAGCGGAGCCACATGTACCCAAAGGGGTCAACCAACAATCTTTCGTCGGAAAATTATAATGTGTAGGTGGGTAATTTTTTTTAAATATGTATACATACTATATACTATATATTGAGACCTCTTGATTTTTTTGTGAGTTTATTTATTTATATTTTGATTCCTTTTGAGAAAAATTCCGGCTCCGCCACTGACGGTGACGAGCACAATTACCTCACATTTTAGTCGCGTCCAATGTTAAACCCTTTGATTTCTTTTTATTTTTCTGAACAAGGATTTGACATGGAACTCAATAGCGAATTTGAATATTTTTCCATCGCTGTCCCCAACACCAATGCACCCTATTCAGCCACGTTTCTATCATTAGGGAGGAAGATTGACCTTTCAAACTCCATATTCAATTGTATGTATGGAATTGGCTTCATTGATTTGTTCTGGATCAAAACGTCGAGGAACGCACTACGTTTCTGCTTGACCGACGGTGTTCAGAGAAATGTAAAATAATATCATATGTATATAATACACACGTATATAATACACACATGGCGGATTTACCTTAGGCCAACGTGACTTTTGGCCATTAGATCAGCAATGACCTAGACATATTCTTGTGACAATAAATATTTACTCTACGGTTAGTTGTATGTACTATTTTTTCTCTTTTTCCTTCCATCTCCTTTATAGCCAATAAAATTAATTAAGAATAACATACGAACTTTTAGTGATTATTAGGTACTTTATAATAAAAAAATATTTAGTATTTTTTTAATGAGGTTTGAATATTTTTCTAAAAATAAAGTTCATCGAAAAGAATTGTAGTAATATATTTGAGTTGTGTTTTATTAATATGATTCTCAAGAATATTTTGAATTATAATCTCTTGGCTACTGACAGAATTTCTAACTTTGACATTCTTAGTTTATATGAAGATGGACTAATGTCCAAAAACTTTTTTTAGTCATTATTGGTTCCTGATCTGCCCTATTAAACATTTCTCAATAAATTCCTGATATTGTAAAATTTTGGTTTTTAGAGCGCAGCAGCCAGGGAAAATTGCAAATCTCATCTCATTTTCAATTCTGGGAAAAGTAAACAGGTAATTTCAGCAGACTACTGTGTAAAGATCCCTTCATTTAAAGGAAGAACCTTGTCCATCTCATAGAGCCCAAAAGTAGAACACGCAAAAGCCCAACAGAGAAAGTACCAGCTGGGAAATTTGTTATAATCTGTATTCGAAAGTATAATTTCTGCAAAAATAAAATGAAACCAGAAACCAAAGACAGAAATAGATTGAAATTAATAACGTTCCGAGCCCAACAAAAAATTGTGTTTCCTTAAGGAATTTAACCCCCTCACTATTACCCAAGGTTGTTGGATTAATTCTTCCCAGGATAGAACGGAACAACTATTCTGTAATACCGGTAATGAAAATTACAGAATTTCGTCGAACTCAACAAACGGCAGTAAAGCACACTGATGCTTACGTTTTTGCTTTTGGAAAACAAACACAGAAATGCAGAAGAGAGAGGGGAGAGTATGCAAATTTTCGATGGTCGGAAAGTGAGACCAAACCTTTGAATTTATAGCCAAATAATCTGGGTTGAATAGGTGCGAAAGTAATTATTCACATGAAAACGGGAAATAAATTTGGTCCAAAAAATTATCAATCAATCATATCAATAATCCGAAGCCCAAGCCGAGCGAGGGACAACGACGACGGCGCGAGGCACCAGTTCTTCTTAACTCTTTAAGAGCTAGAAGATGTGCTTCTCTATATAAGCACAAAGATTTTCTTTCCTTCTTCCAATTAGGGACAAAGTACATTAGTAAAGGAAACAATTCAAACTTTTCGTTTCCCTCATAATCTTTTCCCTCAATTTCTCATTCACACCTATTTATCTAATTAGATTTAAAAAAATCCAACAATCCCCCACATGAATGGGGAATAGTTATCTGGAAATATGCATGCATGAAAAATTGTGTGATTTACAAGCAAGGATTAATTGCATCTAGATAATTAGGTTTTTCTTTGAACTTTTCATAGTGAACTTGTGTCGGATATACTCGGTCAATCGGTAGATTTGATATCTTTGAACCGTCAAACTTTGGTATATACCTAGACAGTCATAAGTCACACAATCAACCCTTTAACCGCCTTTGGTTCTCATTGTTGTGTTCGTTTCAGCCATGAACAAAGCCTGGTTCATAAGTGCGTAGAGAACTAGCCTTACAAAATTCTCCTTGAAGCGGCTTACACTTCATACTTATATAGGTGATTCCTAAACGTGTTGTCCCATAGATTCACTATTTGATATACTCCGTATCAAATGAGCCTTAACGCTTTATCCTTAGTACTGAACATTGTCTCATCACGAGAATAGACCAAATTTTTGACAATGTTGTACCGTCACAAATGACTTTGTTGATCTCCTTGAACCTAGATCTTGGGATCTTCAGTCTTCTAGGTAGAGTTACCGCCACAGTGACTTGTCCTCGGCCATAGTCCCATTTCCTTTGATGATTTATCAACCGCCTCTCTATTTAGGCCTTTTGTAAGTGGATCCGAAATATTATCTTTTGACTTTACGTAGGCAATTGCGATAATTTTACTAGAGAGTAGTTGTCTAATGGTATTATGTCTTCGTCATATGTGACGAGATTTTCCGTTATACATAACGCTTCCAGCCCTTTCTATTGTTGCTTGACTATCGCAATGTATGCATATAGAAGCCACTGGTTTGGGCCAAAACGGAATAACTTTCAAGAAATTCCGGAGCCAATCAGCTTCTTCTCCAGCCTTATCTAAAGCTATAAACTCAGACTCCATTGTAGAGCGAGCAAAACATGTTTGTTTGGATGATTTCCAAGAAACCTCTCCTCCATCAATTGTAAAAACATATCCACTTGTGGAATTTATTTCTAATGACCCAGTGATCCAATTTGCATCACTATATCCTTCAATTACCGCAGGATACTTATTTTAATTCAAAGCATAATCTTGGGTATGCCTTATATATCCCAAAACTCGTTTCATTGCCATCCAATGAGTTTGGTTGGGATTACTTGTGTAACGACTCAGTTTAATTACTGCACAAGTTATATCAGGATGTGTACAATTCAGGATGTACATTAAACTTCCCAACACATGAGCATAATCCAATTGAGATCTGATTTGACTTAGATTCTTTGTAAGAGCCACATTTACATCAATCGGGGTCTTTGCGACTTTGAAATCTAAATTGAGATTGAGACAATGCTAGTCCTTGAGGAGTCCTATGAATTTTAATTCCCAGAATTAAATGAGAAACTCCTAAGTCTTTTATATCAAACTTGCTAGCAAGCATACGCTTAGTAGCATTTATATCTGCAATGTCTTTGCTCATTATTAACATGTCATAAATATATAAATATACAATGACTATATGATTTGGAGTGTTTTTAATGTAAGCACATTTATCATACTCAT